>NW_025157812.1:0-1484 GCF_004010195.1 Chiloscyllium plagiosum
TGCGTTCTGTTTCTGCAATATAGCTATCAGCGATTGGTGCACAAGATGCATATCCTTTTCAATGTTGCAGCTCTCCACTTGGTGTGTCTGTGTACACTGGTAGCGTGCCAATGCAGTATGGACTTCTGGTTGCAGGACTCACTGCGCTGCATGGGCCTCAGAAGTTTATGTAGAAGGAAGCAACAAAAAGGATCATACGTCATTTTGTAGATCAACATGTTTCAATCAATCCTTTTCAAATGGTAGTCTGCCAATGTATCGTTTCCACCAAAGGGCACACCGTCACCTCTATCCACATTGTCCTCCATCTGTCACGTATTTACCCTTTCACTCCACTTGTCTTAGTCTTCTTGGTGCATTTTTACATCCTCCTCACCCACTCATAATCCAACATCCGTTAGTGCTGTCAGCAGACTGGGACATATTGTATCTGATTCCCGCAACCAAATGTTTAAAGGGCATTGTGAACATCTGGGCCCCAAGCACCGATCTCCGTGACACCTCAGCAACCGTCCTCTGTTAATTTCTATTTATATATTTCGTTAATCTGGATGTCACTGGCTGGGTCAGCATTTATTGCCTGTCCCTAGTTGCCCTTGAGAAGGTGGTGGTGAGCTGCATTGTTGAAAGCTGCAGTCCACCTGCTTGGGTGACCTCCAATGCCGTTAGGGAGGGAATTCCAGGATTCTGACCCAGCGACTGTGAAGGGGCAGTTAGATATTTCCAAGTCAGGATGCTGAATGGCTTGGACGGGAACCTAAATATGATGGTTTTTCCATACATCTGCAGCTTTGTGCTTCTAGATAGACGTGGTCGTGAGTTGGGAAGATGGTCTCTGAGGATCTTTGGTGAATCATGTAGATAGTAAAACACTGCTGCTGCTGCTGCTGCGTGTTGATGGTGGAGCATTGTGAATGAAGGGACAGTCAAACTGGTTGTTTTGTCCTGGTATAAATCGTCTTGAGTGTTGTTGGGGCTGCACTCATCCAGGCAAATTGGGAGTCTTCTATCGCACTTCTGACTTATGCATTGTCGATGATGGACAGACCTTTGCAAGTCAGGATGTGAGTTACTCGCCGCAGCATTCCTAGCTTCTGACCTGCTTTTGTAGTTACTGTGTTAAAGTGGTGAGTCCAGTGAGTTTCGGAGCAATGGTTACCCACCAGGACTTTGATACTGTGGGATTCATGGATAGTAACACCATTGAATTCGAAGGGGCAGGTTAGATTGTATTTTATTGGTGATGGTCACGGTCTGCCATTTGTGTGACCTTGGATATTACTTACCACTTGTCAGCCTGAATACTGTGCAGATCTTGTCTCATTTGGACATGGTCTACTTCAGTATCTGAGGAGGCACAAATGTTGCAGAACATTGTACAATCATTGACGACAATCCCCATTTCTGACCTTAAAATGGAGGGAAGGTAATTGATGAAGCAGCCCAGAAGAAGTTTTCAGCCGAGGCCACTGCTTTTCCTGGAG
>NW_025157813.1:0-1484 GCF_004010195.1 Chiloscyllium plagiosum
TCTTTTCAGTCCTGAGGCCATTCCTCTGAACTGCCTCTGAACACGCTCAAGGGGCAGTATATCCTTCCTGAGATATGGGGCCCAAAACATCACACAATAATCCAAATGTGATCTGATTAGAGCCTTATAGAATCTCAGAAGTACATCGGTGCTTTTATATTCAAGTCCTATAAAAAAGTGTCATCATTGTATTTGCCACCTGAAATAATGAACTTATGATTGATAACAACAAATCATCATGGAGTTACAAAAATGAACAATGATTAAAGCATGCTGAGAAATGGATCTCAGCCCTTGAGTAAACTGTCTGTGCTAATCCACATACTGTAGAATCCAAATAGGCTGCAGCTACTCACAGACAGTTTGTAAACAAACCTGAGAGATACAGACCCTGCAATACAAACCTGGAGTTGAATTTGAATGGACAATGGAATGCCTACCTTATGCCATCAATGTGCCAACCCTTGGTTAGATCTGATTGATCAGAGTTATCCAACATGATCCTCCATATCCTCCCAAAATGATGTGAAGACTCAGAAGAACGAGAATCACCGCAAAACCCCACTTAGCGCAGTAAATCGAGAATAACCACCAAAGCAGAAGATACCTCCAAGTGCATCGTAAGAAGGAGAATTCAGCACGTGGAGCCCGGCAATGTTCTGTTGGGGTGGTATACGATCATACAAAGGTACGTTAAAGCATTAAGTAGTTTGTAGTGTGTTTCGTTACGTTTTAGTACAATCTATTGTTCTAACACCGCTTCATTTAAACTAAGTAGGGGGGGGGGGGGGTGAGTGGACAAGCTGGATGCTTAAAAAGGAAATTGAAGGGAAAGTTAGAACAAGAGAAGTCAAGAAAGACAACTGTATTAATGAGACAGAAAACTCGGAAAGGCATCATGCTGTAAGGTTGAGTGAAATAAGGGTTGATGGGAAGGGTGAGAGCAGTAACAAATTAAAAATACTATACATGAATACACGAAGCATTAGACATAAAATGGATGAGCTTGAGGCCCTTTTCGAAATTGGCAGATACGATATTGAGGGGATAACTGAGACTTGGCTTCAAGTGGACAGGGCCTGGGAAATGAATATTCAATGATACACGCGTTATCGAAAGGACAGACTGACGGGCAGAGGGGGTGGGGTGGCCTTGTTGGTAAGGGATGATATTCAGTCCCTGGCGCGGGGGGACCCAGAGTCAGGAGATGTAGAGTCAGTGTGGATACAGCTTCGAAATACCAGGGGTAAAAAGACACTCTTGGGAGTCATCTACAGGCCCCCAAACAGTAGTCTGGATGTCGGATGTAAGTTAAATCAGGAGCTGAAATTGGCCTGTCGCAAACATGTCACTACAGGTGTTATGGGGGATTTTAACATGCAGGTAGACTGGGAGAATCAGGATGGTATCGGGCCACAAGAAAGAGACTTTGTGGAGTGCCTCAGAGATGAATTCTTAGAGCAACTGGTGCTGGAGCCGACCAG
>NW_025157814.1:0-1484 GCF_004010195.1 Chiloscyllium plagiosum
TTAATATCATCAGACAGGCTCAGCACTGTGATGCATTTGCTCATGTACGAAGCTTCCTGCAAACATCATCACAACTCTGTATTATGGAGACAAAAGAAATTTGTAGGTATATGCATTTTAAACAAAACGTGGTGTCCAAGAGATGACAGATTTTCCTGCATTCCCGCAGAGGACAGATTTTCCTGCATTCCCGGAGAAGTCGGATTTTCCTGCATTCCCACGCATGACAGATTTTTCCTCATTCCTGGAACAACAGTTTTCCTGTTCCCGGAGATTACAGATTTTTGCCTGAAGTCCTGGAGCCGACAGATTTTCCCGCATTCCCAGAGATGACAGATTATTTCTGCATACCAGGAGACGACAGATTTTGCTGCATTCCTGGAGACATTGGCCTGCCTGGAATTGTGATTAATAGTTAACTGTTCTTGCTGCACCTCCATGAAAAGAGAGGGCCAATCAATCAGTACGTTCTGTATAAAATGGTTCCTCCGTTTCTAGTCTGCTTCTTATACCCTCGGTTTGGTGAATGCAAGATGAAAAGCTTCGATATCTCATCACAAGGCAAAATGTCACACAATAAACAGCCTTTATTTCAATCAATCCGGGAAACGGAAGAGTGATTTAGCAGGCGCGCTGTGAGGGGGAGCTGCTTCTTTCCAATGTTGTTTGGACATCATTGATGCTTTCATTAACCTATGGTGTACTTTTTCAAAGATTGAAGTCCTGCACAGAGAGTCTTCCTGATAGCGAGATCCCTTGCAGCCTGCCTTGGTTGCTCAGCCCCAGCTGTTACTCGGGTTCTAAATGACGGAGAGAGATTGCAAACCCGTCTTTCAATTTCCTTTCTAGGCCGACCTGAATTATTGAAGCCAGTCAGAGCACCAGAAGTGACTGCCTTTCCATCACCAACCTCCTCTGCTCCCTTTCTCTCTCCTTTGCACTCACTGTAATTCACCAAACCACAAATATCCTCCATGCCCACTTCTACTCTGCATCTCCTTCAGCAAAACCAATCTCCACGTTTCACGTGTTGCCCACTTTCCTTCTCTCCTTTCCCTCTCCTCCAAGTCCTTTGCCTTGCTCCCATCCCTTGAGCCCAGCGCTTTACTTTTCCCTCCAATAACATCGTCCAGTCCCCTCCTGAACCACTTTCATTCCCAGCCATCTGCCCACCCATCACTCTTTACTCCCTCACCCTTCTCTTCTTTCTCATTGCCCTCCAATCCCTCTTTCACCTGCCCCAGTGAACGTCCTTTCCCCCGCTCCTACTTATCGTCCCACTTCTCCTGGACCTTTTCTCTTTCCTCATTATGAGGTTTGATCATGTTGACACATTTTGAGACACATTCATTAAAGTCACTTGTGGCTTCAACTTAATGAATAAAACCTGAATATTAGCTTCGTCCACACGTCAATCTGAAGCTCAATGTACAAGGTACATCATTTCATCATGGTTTCTTTCGTGTTTGAACACAGTGTTCTCT
>NW_025157815.1:0-1484 GCF_004010195.1 Chiloscyllium plagiosum
AGGGAACAAACAAAGTATTCGAAGAATGCGGTGAAGGAAAAGCACAGTCCGTCAGGCAGCATCCCAGGAGCAGGAGAATCGACGTTTCGAACAGAGGCTATTCGTCAGGAATGAGGATGTGACCCAGGGAGCTGAGAGATAAATTGGAAAGGATGAACTGGACAGAGGGTAGCTGGGATTGCGAGACTCTACCCTCCTCTCCATCCTATCACTATCAACCCAACCTTCATTTAGCTATCGCATTCACATCTATTTTTCCCCTAGCTCCACCTCCTCGCATTTATCCATCAGCCCCCTTGGGCCAGCCCCCTCATTAGTGAGAATGACCTTGTGCTCGAAACATCGATTCTCCTGCTCCTCGGATGATGCCTGACTGGCTGTTCTTTTAGAGCACAACATTCTTTGTCTCTTTGGAACACAGACCGAGTTGCCTCACCAGACAATCTTACCATTTGAGGTATTAATCTGGAGAATGTCCATTCAGTATATGTGATCAGTATATTCTTCCTTAGGTCACGACACCAAAACTATACACAGCACTCCAGGTATAGTCTCACCGATATCCTGTATAAGCAATGCAGGACGTACTGATTTTTAGTAGAAGTAAATCACTGCTGATACTGGAATATGTAGTGAAAACAGCAAATGCTGGCGATCACAGCAGGTCAGATAGCATCAATAGAGAAAGATCAAGCTAAGTCTGGATGTCACTTCATCATGTAAATTCTCATTCCATTTAAATGAATTTAAACCTAAATTTTACCTTCATTATTTGCTTTATCCCTATACCTAATGCTTTATTCTAATAAATTACTGTTTGACTTATTTTTGAAAAGAAGAATCCTGATGAATACCTAACGATATCACATCCATGAGTTCTTTTTCGTTGATATCTCACAAGAGATGTTTTCAAGCAAAACATTTGAAAATTATGACTTTCCTTTGAAAATGTAGAACTTTTCTCTTGAAGGTTGCTATCACTTTCCACATGACTAATATCGCATTAGTTGAAATAGATTCTATCAGATTTCCCACTGTAGATGACAAATGAACTAGTCTGAAGTTCTCTCCCACTTATTCCCATCTTAAATCGTTTGACGCATTTATCACCTTCCAAAGAGAATACGGAAAAATACATTGATCCCCAAGGCAATCAAAAACGCGCATTTCTGCTTTCTCTGAAATTTCAGTACGAATTACATCTGGTCTGTCAGACTTGCCAATCCTGAATCCACGTATAAATCACACAATATCAGCTCAGAGTTCAACAAGTTTTTTTGGAAGCTTTTGGAGCGCTGCTCCTTTATCAGGACAATCATCTGATGAAGGATCAGCACTCGGAAAGCTAGTGCTTCCAAATAAACCTGCTGGAATATAACATAGTGTCGTGTGATTTTTAATTCTGGACACCCCAGTCCAGCGCTGGCGTCTCCAAATCATGAATCCAACTTTGTTTTCAAATACTACCTCGTCACTAATATGAA
>NW_025157816.1:0-1484 GCF_004010195.1 Chiloscyllium plagiosum
GCACACTGTCCCTCTCCCTCATACACACGTGCACACTGTCCCTCTCCCTCACACACGCATGTGCACACAGTCCCACTCCCTCACACACACGTGCACACTGTCCCTCTCCCGCTCACACACACGTGCACACTGTCCCTCTCCCGCTCACACACACGTGCACACTGTCCCTCTCCCTCACACACGCATGTGCACACAGTCCCACTCCTCTCACACACACG
Organism: Chiloscyllium plagiosum; assembly: GCF_004010195.1. Taxonomy (NCBI): domain Eukaryota; kingdom Metazoa; phylum Chordata; class Chondrichthyes; order Orectolobiformes; family Hemiscylliidae; genus Chiloscyllium; species Chiloscyllium plagiosum. The sequence goes on from NW_025157816.1 coordinate 219, forward strand.
TGCACACTTTCCCTCTCCCTCACACACACACGTGCACACTTTCCCTCTCCCTCGCGCACACACGTGCACACTTTCCCTCACCCTCGCGCACACATGTACACACTGTCCCTTTCCCTCACACACATGTGCACACTGTCCCGCTCCCTCACACATGCACGTGCACACTGTCCCTCTCCCTCACACATGCACGTGCACACTGCACACTGTCCCTCTCCCTCACACACGTGCACACTGTCCCTCTCCCTCACACACACGTACACACTGTCCCTCTCCCTCACACAAGCATGTGCACAGTGTCCCTCTCCCTCTCACACACACGTGCACATTGTCCCTCTCCCTTTCACACACACGTGCACACTTTCCCTCTCCCTCACACACACACGTGCACACTTTCCCTCTCCCTCACGCACACACGTGCACACTGTCCCTGTCCCTCACATACACGTACACACTGTCCCTCTCCTTCTCCCTCTCACACACACGTGCACACTGTCCCTCTCCCTCACACACACGTACACACTGTCCCTCTCCCTCTCGCACACACGTGCACACTGTCCCTCTCCCTCTCACACACACGTGCACACTGTCCCTCTCCCTCACACACACGTACACACTGTCCCTCTCCCTCACACATGCATGTGCACAGTGTCCCTCTCCCTCTCACACACACGTGCACAGTGTCCCTCTCCCTCTCACACACACGTGCACACTGTCCCTCTCCCTCTCACACACACGTGCACACTTTCCCTCTCCCTCACACACACACGTGCACACTTTCCCTCTGCCTCACGCACACACGTGCACACTGTCCCTCTCCCTCACACACGTGCACACTGTCCCTCTCCCTCACACACGCACGTGCACACTTTCCCTCTCCCTCACACATGCACGTGCACACTGTCCCTCTCCCTCGCGCACACACGTGTACACTGTCCCTCTCCCTCACACACACACGTGCACACTGTCCCTCTCCCTCACAAACACACGTGCACACTGTCCCTCTCCCTCACACATGCATATGCACACTGTCCCTCTCCCTCTCACACACACGTGCACACTGTCCCTCTTCCTCTCACACACACGTGCACACTGTCCCTCTCCCTCACACATGCACGTGCACACTGTCCCTCTCCCTCACACACGCACGTGCACACTGTCCCTCTCCCTCACACATGCACATGCACACTGTCCCTCTCCCTCACAAACGCACGTGCACACTATCCCTCTCCCTCACACACACACGTGCACACTGTCCCTCTCCCTCAC
>NW_025157817.1:0-1484 GCF_004010195.1 Chiloscyllium plagiosum
TCTCAGCAGGCAGGTGATTTCTGACAACTTATGGATACATTGGAGGACTGCACTTCGGAGATGGTAGATATTACCCACTGCTGCCTGCAAAGTTCCAGAATCAATCCAGTTTAATTCATCGTGAGTGTCAGCACAGTCCCGTCCCTGGTGTGAGACAGCAGGTTATACTGAAGGAGGGGATACAGCTCAGTGATCACCTCAATTTTGAGACAAGCTGGTTTTACACATTACACTTGAATAGGTGCAGCATAGACAAATGTTCCTGGAAATCCCAGAGAGTATAGTACAGTGCCCTGCTCCTCCCAGTTTACACAGCTTCCCTTCTTTGTAGTCAGGGAAGAGTGAGCGGCCCTGACATCAAGGCAGCATTTAACTGATGTTGGACTCAAGGAGCCTGAGCAGGATTGCACTTAATGGGAATGAGTTGTAAACTTCCCTGGTTAGAATGATTTAAAGCATAAACCATGATGATTGTGGTTTGTGTAAAAACAATCCATGCAGTCCTGGACATGTCTGCAAAAGATCCTCAAGGTAGCTTCCTCAGCACAAACATCTTCAGCTGCTTCATAAATGTCTTGCCCACACCATAAGATTAGAAGTGGTGGTGTTCACTGAAGATCACACAATATTCAGGAAAACTATCCACCTTTAACTCCTGAACTAGTCTGTGTCCATGTGCAGCAAGACCTAGACAACGTTCAGGCTTGTGCTGTTGGAAGTCTCCGTAACATTCATGTAACAGTGCTGCTGGACACTGCACATTTCCACAGTCAAAAGTTCTCACGCTAGGTTCACTGGAATATGAGGAAGGCATTCAGCTCAATTAAATTATTGGAGAAGTGTCGAGATAGCCTATTTAATGTCTCCAAACAATTACACAGGAAGAGAAGGAATCATGTGTTATGGACGGCAGCAGAGCTCCTCAAAAATATTTGAAGGCGTTGGCCTAGATGGTATTAATAATGAAGTGTTCTGATACAGTAATATCCCATAAACATGTACTTGGCAAAAAAGAAAGATCAGATATAGATTCTCAGATGCAGTTCTCCAATCGAGGAGAAAAAACAAATCTAATGAAAATTTAGAGAGATTTGCGGCCAGGAGACTTCCACTGAAGCTTTCAACTCTGTGGAGACCCGAATAGATTGTGATGTTACTGAGAAACCAAAACCCTTCCTGTAACGTGGCTGCCAGAACTGCACACAGTATTCTATCCATGGGCTAACCAATAGCATGTTTAACTCATATTATGTCGCCTCGATGAATAAACTCTATGTCTACAGTCCCGTGTGCTTTCTTAACTGGCTATTGCACTGTCCGGTCACATTCAGGGATGTGTGAAGAAACACCCACTGACCTCCCTCGTGTTCTGCTATTCATTGAATTCTCCCTTGTCTGGTTACTTCTTACAAAGTGCATCACCTCATATTTTTCAGGGTTCCATTCCATCCGCCAATGATCTGACCATCTGACTATTCCACCTG
>NW_025157818.1:0-1485 GCF_004010195.1 Chiloscyllium plagiosum
CTCTTGTTCCATGGCCTCTCCTTACCACCTTTTCAAAAATAATTGCACCTCACTTGTCGCTATCAATGATCCAAATATCTTAGAGAGGAGCCCAACAATCACTTCCATAGCTTTCCAGAAATTTCTTGGATACACCTGATCAGGTACCAGGGCTTTATTCACTTTGATGCGACCTAAGACATTTAGTATCACATCCTCTGTAACATGGACACTTTTTAAGTTATCACTGTTTGTTTCTCCAAACTCTCACGCTTCCATACCCATCCCCATTTAAAAATTGCCGTGAAATACTCGTCCATCTTTCCCTACCCCGTGGTGATATAGACAGGAGTCCTATTCGCTGGTCTAGTTAATATTTTGTCTGTGATATATTTGTTTGATCTCTTTGGATTCTACGTAAACAATTTCCTGAAGTTCTTTCACGTCCCTTTTTGCTCTCCCTATTTCCCTCGAGTGTACCACTTTAAAAACGTGATCCTTTACTCCCTTCTGCCATATCTGCTCCCAGGAGGAACAATTCAACTCCAGGCCATCCCAAAAAGGCCTCCTACTACATGGATCGCAATTTCCCTCCTATCTTATCAACAAGGCCCTGCATCGCACACCCTCCACTTCCCGCACCTCCGCCTTTATCCCCTCCCTTGAACCACAATAAGAATATAACCCCACAGTCTTCATCCTCCACTCCACTAATCTCCAGAGACAGTGCATTAACGTCATTTATTTCTGCTACCTAATGTCAGACCCCACCACCAGAGACATATTTCCCTCCTCAGCCCTATCTGCATTCCGCAGAGACCATTCCCTCTGCGACTCCCTTGTTAGGTCCACACCCTCCCACCAACATACCCTCCACACCATTGACCCTCCCTTGCTGCCACGGGAGATGTAAAACTTGCGGCTACAACTCCCTCTGACCTCACTTTGAGACGCCAAAAGGATCTTTTTCAGATCAGGCAGAAATTTTCCTGCACATCCCAACACCTCATCTACTGCACGTCGATAATATGGTAAATTTAACATAATTAATCCAACTAGTCTACACATCTTTGGACTGTGGGAGCTAACTAGGACACCCGGGAAATCCCTCACAGACACGGAGAGAATGTGTAAACTCCACACAGACAGTCACCTGAGGCTGAGATGACACCCAGGTCGCTGGTGCTGAGGCAGCAGTGCTAACCACTGGGTCACAATACGGTGGGATCTTTGGTGCTTATGTGCTGCCCCACTGACACCGAAGTCACTCACCCTGCCTCATTTCCCAACAGAAGAGGTGGAGATTGCCTCGTGATATTATTTGTAGACAGTTAATCCAGAGACCCAGATAACATTCTGGGGACCTGGGTTTGAATCCCACCACGGCAGACGGGGGAGCGAGAATTCAACAATAAAACTGGAATTAAGAATTAAGTGACCACAATGAATCCATTGTCATTTTTTGGAAACAACCCCATTTGGTTCACTCATGTCCTTTAGGGAAGG
>NW_025157819.1:0-1485 GCF_004010195.1 Chiloscyllium plagiosum
GGACAATGATGGATTGTGGAAAATGAACCTTTAATGGAAAACTCTGAAATAAATGCTTGTCTTTAGTAGACAATTTGCTTCCTTAACTTCCTCGTGTGCTTCCTCTTAACTTCATTTATAAGTTCAATTTTGGTCCATATATAACATAATGGCAAAACCTGTTGATTATATATCTATATTTTGTTAGAAAATTAAAGTACAAATGTATGGTGTTACTGAATAAGATAAATTGTTAAAATAACAACTCTCAACAGCAATACAATTCTATCTGTTTAAATTATTTATCGCTTTAAAAAATTCTTAAATTAGAGCAGTATACTTCTTCAAGGCACTATTCCATTAGTATTCATTGGCATCTCAACATGTAGTCACATAATATTAATGCCCACAAATATCTCCTTCTATGGTTAACATTCTAGCTCAATAAATAACCACCTAAAAAGTGCACTGTGTATAAGTTAATTTTCAAAACAGTAAATCTACAATTATGGCAAGCATTTTGAAGAACAACTATCAACGTTCCAGGTGATAAAGATTTTTTTTAACTTTAAGTGGCATGTCTTGTATTTTATTTGCTGTTTCTATATACTCATTAGGCAGTCTTAACTATCAGGGATTTGTATGTTGGATATGGCCAGATGTTTAAATCCCCTAAACTGGCATTGGATTAGGATTCCAATACCATTCCTTAACCACACACTGTATCCACCACTCCCAAACCCCCTTTATTCAAGGGTGATGGATGAATACCATTGAAACTGTATTTATTTCCTTTGGCTCAGGAATAGCAGCAAGTGCTAGTATCTTTTGCCATTGTATTTGAGGTCCAATGGATTACTCCCTCTTTCCCCAGATACTAATATTATCATTTAATTCTACCATCTGCAGATCTCCTACTTTCCCTGCCCGTGTAACTACAGATAGGAACCTAATCAGCACCACAGCTCGCCAGTAACAATTAAATGGCATAAACCACGTTGCCGAGCAGTGACTGCCCAGCTTTGTGTCAATTTTGACTCAAAATTTAATTTTTCCCTCCATTTACCTTAATGTTTGGATTTTCCTCTCCAATATTGGGGTAAATATTTTTGGAGTCAAGTCCTTTCGGATATACGCAAATGCCATTTGAGTGAGTCAGCATCTGCTCACAGTGTTCTTCAAGTCCCCAAGGGAAGCACAAGCAGCCATTTTGAATGGAGATGTCTGTGAATTTGTTAACCAGCTTGAACTCCATTAAAAAAATCATCTGTATAATTAAATAAAACTACCTTCACTGAATACTATCACATATCTTCACCACACTCAGAGAAATTGTTTTCAATAGACTATTATCAATGCTTTTGCATGTTGCATGTTTTGTTATTTCTGGTAATCTTTTGTTTAAACCAAAGCTCTTCTGAATTTGGAAAAAATTTAGAGTCTCTTCAATTGAGACTTAGTAAGATTAGGGACGGTGGTAAAAAAGGAGGGGAGGTGGCGTTGCTA
>NW_025157820.1:0-1485 GCF_004010195.1 Chiloscyllium plagiosum
GTGAGCTGGCTGCCTGTCTCTGTGTGTTATGTCCTTTCAACATTAGTAGCTGGTACTCCATACAATGGACATTGAACGTAGAACAGGACAGCACAGGAACAGGCCCTTCGGCCCACCATGTCTGCGCTGACCATGAGGCGATTCTAAACTAATGCCATCTGCCTGCACATGGTCCATATGCCAGTATTCCCTGCTTGTTCATGTGACTGTCTGAATGCCTCTTAAACTGTACCATCATTATCTGCTTTCACCATTTCCTCTGGCAGCACATTTCAGGCACCGACCACCCTCTGCATGAAAACTTGACTCGCACATCTCCTGTAAACTTTCCGCCTCTCGCCTACGCAGCTCTGTGTTTCCTGAGCGCTCTGTACGTAGATCCGACAGGTGCCATGAAGAGCTTGAGGGATTGGCAACGACCATTGGCATTGGCCAGTGCCAGTGAGCTACATGTGCCTGATGTCCCTGACAGGCTGGTTGGTGCTGACCAATACGCAGGATCACTGTGGCCAGCAGGGAGCGGAAGTTGCCCCGATACCATCTCTGACTTTCATGTCGAGAAATCTCAATGTCCAGCTTACTCTCAGCGAGTGGGATTATGGGAAGCTCCCAATTATAGAGACGAGGTGAGTGGTTCATAAAGTCATTAACAAGCAGTAGACTGCACACTGCTCACCTCCACACCTGAAACTGCATATAAGATACAGTGAGATAAGCTGGGGCTCGAGGTAAGACTGACAGATCCTAAAGTGCGACCAGCCCAAATGATGATTCCATTAGATTCCCTACAGTGTGGAAACAGGCCCTTCGGCCCAACCAATCCACACCGACCCTCCGAGAGTAACCCACGCAGATCCATTTCCCTTTGACTAATGCAACTAACACTATGGGCAATTTAGCATGGCCAATTCACCTGACCTGCACATCAATTCACCTGACCTGCGGGAGGAAACCTGAGCAGACACGGGGAGAATGTGCAAACTCCACAGAGACAGTCGCCAGAGGCCGAAATTGAACTATGGACTCTGATGTTGTGAGGCAGCAGTGCTAACCACTGAGTCAGCGTGCCACCCTAAATGATGACAGACTGTGGCTATGCAAACAGACAAAGGGCACACAGGCATGAGGCACACAGACATGGGGCATACAGACATGGGGCACCCAAACATGGGGCACACAGACATGGGGAACACAGCCATGAGGCACACAGACATGGGGTACACAGACATGGGGAACACAGACATGGGGAACACAGGCATCGGGCACACAGACATGGGGAATATGGGTATGAGGCACACAGACATGGTGCACACGGGTATGAGGCACACAGACATGGGGCACACTGACATGATGCACACAGACATGGGGCATACAGACATGGGGCACACAGGCATGAGGCACACAGACATGGGGCACACAGACATTGGGCACACAGGCATGGGACACACAGACATGAGGCACACAGACATGGGGCACACAGACATT
>NW_025157821.1:0-1485 GCF_004010195.1 Chiloscyllium plagiosum
TGAGAACATAGAAACAGAAGCAAGTCGTTCGCTGCCTACCCCCACCTCTCAAGATTGCCTTGCCCTTCAGTAAGATCATGGCTGATCTTCTCTCGGTCTCAAGTCCTCTTTCATGCCTAATTATTCGTAACACTCAACTCTCTGACAGGTCAAAATCCATCTAAAACCTCTTTAAATACTTTCGTAGAACAGAGAACATAGGACATTAAAGCACAGTACAGGCCCTTCGGTCCTCGATGTTGTGCTGATCTTTTATCCTTCTCTGAGATCAGACTCATCCACATACCTTCGTGCATTATCTTTCATGTGCCTATCCAAGCATCTCTTTAATGTCCCTCAGGTATCTGATTCGACTAACATTGCTGGCAGTGCATTCCACGCACCCAACACTCTCTGTGTAAATAACCGAACGTTGACATCTCCCCGAAACCGTCCTCCAATCACCTTAAAATTATGTACCCTCGTTCCGTCGTTATAGACATTTCTGCTGGGGGAAAAGGTATCTGGCGATTCACTCTATCTATGCCTCTCATCATCTTGTACACCTGTATCCAATCACCTCTCATCCTGCTTCACACCAATGAGAAAGGCTCTAACTCCCTCAATCTTTCTTCATAAGAAATGATCTCCAGTCCAGTCAGCATCCTGGCAAGTTCGCTCTGCACCCTCTCGAAAGCTTCCTCATCCTTCCTAGAATGAGGTGACCAGAACTGAACACAATATTCCAAGTGTGGTCTAGCCGAGGTGCTTTAGAGCTGCAGCATAACCTCGCGGCTCTTAAACTCAATCCCCTGCTAATCAAAACTAAAGTACTATATGCCTTCTTAACAACTCTATCACAATTTGGGTAGCAAGCTTAAGGGATGTATGGACATGGACTCCAAGATCCATCTGTTCCTCCATATGCCAACAATCCAGCATTTAACACTGTATTCTGCATTCACATTCGAGCTTGCAAAGAGAATCACTTCACACCTTTCCAGGTTAAACTCCATCTGCCAGTTCTTAGCCCAGTTCTGCATCCTGTGAATGCCCCATTGCAACCGACAACAGCCCTCCACACAATGTACCACTCCACAAATCTTCGTGTCATCGGCAAACTTACTAACCCACCCTTCCGCTTCTTCATCCAAATCATTTATAAAAATCACAACAAGCAGCGATCCCACAACCGATCCCTGCAGGACACCACTGGTCCTTTTCCGTTATCTAGCTCCCTTTACTCGCTATATAAGAAAATTCCTGACAATCACGTTATTCTGTTTGAAGAAACCACTCTCTACTTCTATACCATGACCTATTGATATGAACAAAAGAGGGAACACAGGGGCTCAGGTAAGAGAGACTGGCCCTGTACTCAAGCCAGTATTAGATTGAAGATGGCAAAACGGAGCCTGAGCAAAATCGCAGAAATGAGAATCGATTGTGACCTCGGAGTTATTCACAGCACAAGGGAAGGTATTTACTATCGGTGGGCATCAATCA
>NW_025157822.1:0-349 GCF_004010195.1 Chiloscyllium plagiosum
CAATAGCAATGCAGTTTAACATCGGCTACTTCATCAGTTTCCCCCACAAGGCAGTAACCACTGCTGCCATATAGTCCCAATTCCCTGCCCCAGAATCAGAGGAACTGAGTGGCGCAGTCGCGAGGATCCAACTGGAAATCGGGATGGGAATGAGGTCGCACAGATGCTCGAGGACTCCAGTGACACAACCGGTGAATGCACGGCATTTCTATGACGGTTTAGAGGCGCAAGCAATTCCGAGGTTGGGAGTGCTCCTGATCAAAGGCGGGGCAGAAGGGAATTGTTTCCCGTTTATAGCAATCTACAGTGCATCTTGCTGAGACAGCTGAGTGCCACAACTGGAGCGTGG
>NW_025157822.1:355-1485 GCF_004010195.1 Chiloscyllium plagiosum
AGGCATGCTTTGTCGGTTTGCAGGCGACGCCAGAATTGTAGACAATGAAGAAGATTATCTAAGTTTCAAAAGGATCTTAATCCAATGAGTCGTTGGACTGAAAAATGTGACATGGAGTGCAATCTGGATAAATGGAAGTTATTGCATTTTGGTACAACAACAAGTTGCGTAGTGTTGGAGAACACGGAAGCTAGGGGTGCAGGTGCCTAATTCCTTGTAGTTTGCATCACCTACAGACAAGATGGTTCAAAGGCATTTAACATACTTCCCTTCATTGTTCAGTCCTTCGTGTATAGGAGTTGGGACGTTATGTTGAAGCTTTGCAGGACATTGATGAGGCCACTTCTGGGATATTATGTCCAGTTCTGTTCGCCCAGTTGTTGGAATGATATTATTCAGTTGGAGCAGGTTCAGAAAAGTATGCACGCATGTTGCTGTGTGTGGAAGGTTTCAGTTATAATGAAAAGCTGGATAGGCTGAGACTATTTTCAGATTCGAGGTTGGGGTGCTGGAAAACCACAACAGGTAAGGCAGCATCCCAGGAGCAGGAGAATAATTTTTTTTGCGCATTTGTCCTTCATCAGTCTCTTCCCCGAAACGTCGATTCTCCTGCTCCTCAAATGCTGCCTGACCTGCTGTGCTTTCACAGCACAACTCTCTGGACTCTGATCTCTCATCTGCAGTTCTCACTGTCTCCTTGTTGAGACTGTTTTCACTCTAGGTTAAGAGTTTGAACGGCGACCTGATGGAAGTTTATCAATTATTGAGAGGCAAGTTAGAGTTAACGATAGCTGCCTTTTCCAGGATGGGGATTTCAAGGTGAGAGGGCATATGTTTAAGATGAAAAGAGAGAGATTCTTTTAAAAAAAATCATGTGAGGCTTTTTCTAAGGAAGGTGTTTTACGTGTGCAATTAACTTGCTGAGGAAGTGATGGATGAGTGTACGTTTGCAACATTTAGTGAACAATTGATTCCAAACATGAATGGGAAAGTGGGATTTTTAAAATAAATTTACTCATGCCCTCGTACATCAGTTATTTCCCAGAGGACATTTAAGAGTCAACCAATGTATTATCCATCTGGAGTCTCCTGTGGTACAGAGCAGATGAATATAACAGTTTGCTTCCAGA
>NW_025157823.1:0-1485 GCF_004010195.1 Chiloscyllium plagiosum
GCTGTCCTCATTCCCAGTGACAAAACTGCAGAACAAATGCTCATCCAAAACTCTCCATCGCCTGAACTCACCGCAATATGTATCTGTGTATCTGTGACTCAAATTTCAGATAACCGTTCACCTGATCTCCAACGTCCTTTTGTTCCACTACACTCCTTAAGACCCTCTCATTCATCACTCAGCTCCTAACTGGATATGACTTTCCAAAATGCAAGACGTCACACTTATCTATATTAAACTCCATTTGGTATTTCTCAGCCCACTTCTCCTGCTGATCAAGGCACTGCTGCAATTTCTGATAACGTAAATGATGTCTCCTAATTTAGTGTCATATGCAAACCTACTAACCTTGCGTTGTGCACTCTGGTCCAATCATTGATATAGATAACAAACAGCAACGGGCTCAGGACCGATCACTGAGGCACTCCACTAGTCACAGGCCTCCGGTCCGACAAGCATACCTCCACCATTGCCATTTGCTTCATAACGTCAAGCCAATTGTGTCGCCAATTTGCCAGTTTACATTGGAGTCCATTCGATCCAACCTTCCAGAGCGGACTACCATGTGGAACCTTATCAAAGGCCTTACTGAAATCCATATCGACTATGTCCACCACCCTGCCCTCGTTAACCTTCCTGGTCACTTCCTGAAAAAACTCGAACAAAATTTGTAAGGCATGATCGGCCACGCGCAAAGCTATGCTGACTGCTCTAAGTCAAACTTTGTCTTTCCAAATGCATGCATATCTTATATCTCCGAAACGTCTCAAGTGGTTTACCGAAAACAGATGTGAAGCTTACTCGTCTATATTTCCCAGGCTTTTCTTTGCAGCCCTTCTGAATAAGGGCACGACATTTGCTACTGCCCAGTCTTCTGGTACCTTACCCCTGAACTATCTTCTCTCGACTCGTGAAGTGCTCTTAGATATATCTGGTCAATACCAAGAGATTTATCTGACTTTGTGCATTCTAATACGTCCAACAGCACCTCTACTGTGATATGGACTGGACCATGATATCACAACTAACCTCACAAAGGTCACAGGTCTTCATTTCTTTCTTCATGATAAACACAGAGGGGAAATTGAGGACCTCACCCATCTCTTGAGGTTTTACACATGCATGCCCATTTTGGATTTTAAGGCGTCCTATCTCTCTCTGGTTGTTCTTTTTCTGTACTATACTGAATTTGTATTCACCCTATTCTGCTCAGCCAAGGCTATCTCATACCCCACTTTAGCCCTGCTGATTTCCTTCTTCAGTAAACTCCTGTAATCCCTGTGTACCTCCAGAGATTCACTTGGTCCCAGCTGCCTGTCCTTGAGTGACGGCTCCTTTTTTCTGGTCAGGGACTCAATATCTCTTGTCATCCAGGGTTCTCTCTTTCAGCCTCACTTTCCCTTCACCCTCACAGGAACATGCAGACCTTGAACTCGAGCTATCTGACTGTTGAAGCCCTCCCACTTGCCCGTGATCCATTTACCT
>NW_025157824.1:0-1485 GCF_004010195.1 Chiloscyllium plagiosum
TGACACCTTTGTAATCATTAAAAACATGGAAATAGAGAAAACACACAGGATCATCAACTCTACACTCACAGGAATCCGATTCACCAGAGAGGAAGAAAAGGGCAACCAACTCCCATTCCTAGACGTGATGGTACAGAGAACACCTAACGGAGAATTCACCACAAAGGTACACAGAAAAGCCACACACACAGACCAAGTCCTGAATTATGAGAGCAACCACCCCAACATACACAAACGAAGTTGCATCAAGACACTATTCAATAGGGGCACAACACACTGCAGCACACCAGAACTGCAAAAAGAGGAAGAGGAACACCTATACAAGGTATTCGCCGAAAACGGATATCCTCGCAATTTTATCAACAGATGCCTAAGGGATAGACCACGGAATGAGGACATGCCACAACCCAAAGGACTAGCCACACTACCACACATCAAGAACATCTCCGAACTGACAGCCAGACTACTGCGACCACTAGGACTCTTAGCACACAAACGAACAGCCACACTCAGACAACAGCTTACCAGTACTAAGGACCCGATACCCAACATGAGCAAAACTAATGTAGTATACAAAATCCCATGCAAGGACTGCACAAAACACTATATAGGACAAACAGGAAGACAGCTAACGATCCACATCCAGGAACATCAACTAGCCACGAAACGAAGCGACCAACTATGCGTAGTCGCCACACACACAGACGACAAGCAACTTGAATTCGAGTGGGACAACACTACTATTATAGGGCAAGCCAAACAAAGAACAGCCAGGGAATTCCCAGAAGCATGGCACTCATCCACAAACTCCATTAACAACCACATCGACTTGAACCCAATATACCAGCCACTGCAGCGGAGAGCTGAAACTGACAACAGGAAGCGGCAAGGACAGGCCACTATAAATGATGCAGGAAAACAACACAGAAGCGCTTCACAGGAGGCTCCCAAGCACTGAGGATGCCACCTAGACAGGGGACGAAACGTTTCCAACAAAAACTTCCAGCTCGGCGAACAGAAACACATCATTGTCTTGATTGTTCCAGAGTTTTTCATTGTCCCAGAGTCCAGATGAAGTTTGCATTCCTCACGTACGTGAGCGAGAATGATTTCAATGTCTCAGATCAGTTCTTGTCCCGAGAACATCAGAGTCAATGTCCCGTCCTCTACTCGGTGCTACAGTTCACACTTCTTCATTCTCCTCTGAGTCCATTTCCCAAAGAGTTTCTCAAGATTTACAAAGCTGCAGCCTAAATTATATGGTTTGCTTCCTAAACATTTTTTCAACTGCCAACTGACAATATTTTCACAGGATCTCTTCACAATCCTCTGGCTTGCACCATGTCCAGGGATGAGAAGTCCCGTTTGGTGGAGAGATTCCCGAGGCTGATGAGTTTCACTTTGGAACAAAGATGGGGAAGTGGCGATTTCCTGCGGTTGTTTCTAATGATGGGAGAGGGACAGGTGGGGAATGAGCACTTTGAC
>NW_025157825.1:0-1485 GCF_004010195.1 Chiloscyllium plagiosum
CAGGGTATTCAGTATCGAAGCAGGGTATTCAGTAACGAAGCAGACTATTCAGTATCGAAGCAGCCTGTTCAGTATCAAAGCAGGTTATTCAAAATTGAAGCAGGTTATTCAGTATCTAATCAGGTTATTCAGTATCCAAGCAGGGTAATCAGTATCGAAGTAGGGTATTCAGTATCGAAGCAAGGTATTCAGTATCGAAGGAGACTATTCAGTATCGAAGTAGACGATTCAGTATCGAAGCAAGTTTTTCAGTATCTAAGCAGGTTATTCAGTATCCAAGCAGGGTATTCAGTATCGATGCAGACTGTTCAGGATCAAAACAGGTTATTCAAAATTGAAGCAGGTTATTCAGTATCGAATCAGGTTATTCAGTATCCAAGCAGGGTAATCAATATCGAAGCAGAGTATTCAGTATCAAAGTAGACTATTCAGTATCGAAGCAGGTTAGTCAGTATCGAAGCCGGGTATTCAGTATCGAAGCTGGGTATTCAGTATCGAAGCAGGGTCTTCAGATTAGAAGCTCATTATTCAGTATCGAAACAGGTTAGTATCGAAGCTGACTGTTCAGTAATGAAGCAGAGTATTCAGTATCGAAGCAGGTTATTCAGTGTCGAAGCAGAGTAATCAATATCGAAGGAGACTCTTCAGTATTGAAGTAGACTATTAAATATCGAAGCAGGTTATTCAGTATCGAAGCAGGGTATTCAGTGTCGAAGCAGGGTATTCAGTATCGAAGCAGGGTCTTCTGTATCAAAGCAGGTTATTCAGTATTGAAACAGGTTATTCAGTATTGAAGCAGGATATTCGGTATCGAAGCAGACTATTCAGTATTGAAGCAGACTATTCAGTATAAAGCAGGGTATTAAGTATCGAAGCAGACTGTTCAGTATCGAAGCAAGGTATTGAGTATCGAAGCAGACTATTCAGTATCGAAGCAGGTTATTCAGTTTTGAAACCGGTTATTCAGTATCGAATCAGGGTATTCAGTATCGAAGCAGAGTATTCAGATTCGAAGCCGGTTATTCAGTATCGAAGGACACAATTCAATATCAAAGCAGGTTATTCAGTATCGAAGCTGGGTATTCAGTATCGAAGCAGGGTCTTCAGTATCGAAGCAGGGTATTCAGTATCGAAGCAGGTTATTCAGTATCGAAACAGGTTATTCAATATCGAAGGAGAATATTCAGTAGTGAAGCAGACTATTCAGTATCGAAGCCGCCTGTTCAGTATCGAAGCAGGGTATTCAGTGTTGAAGCAGAGTAATCAATATCGAAGGAGACTCTTCAGTATTGAAGTAGACTATTAAATATCGAAGCAGGGTATTCAGTATCGAAGCAGGGTATTCAGTATCGAATCAGGTTATTCAGTATCCAAGCAGGGTAATCAGTATCGAAGTAGACTATTCAGTATCGAAGCAGGTTATTCAGTATCAAATCAGGTTATTCAGTATCGAAGCAGGTTCTTCAGTATCGACGCAGGTTATTC
>NW_025157826.1:0-1485 GCF_004010195.1 Chiloscyllium plagiosum
GTTGATGGTCAGAATCTTTTTCCCAGAGATGAAATGTCTCAACATAGGGGTCACGCATTTAAGGTGAGAGGGGGAAAGGTCAAAAGAGATGTGAGGGGTGAGTTTTTTACACAGAGCGGTAGAAGTCTGGAACGCACTGCCTGGGATGGGAGTGGAGGTAGGTATAATAGGGGTGTTTAAGAGACTTTTAGATAAACACATGAATATGCAGGGGATGGAGGGATATGGACCAAGGGCAGGCAGAAGGGATTAGTTGAATTTGGCGTCATGTTTGGCACAACATCGTGGGCCCAACGACCTATTCCTGTGCTGTACTGTACTATGTTCTATCTCAGTCCTGACCTTCAGTTGATCTCCCAGGTTTATTTGGGATGAGTTCCAGATTCCACTCCCATTCCATGAGGAATTGCTTCCCTACATCACTTTCACAGGCTTGGCTTGTATCTGAAGGTTCCTGCCCCTTGTTCTGGACTCTCTGCTCCCCCAGTAGAATAAATCATTTCTCCTATAGGGGTGCTGGCTTCACAACCCTCTCAGCTCCAGGATCATTCTGGTGAACTTGCATTCTGGCCGAATCCTGTAGATTCCTCCTGAGGTGTGGAGGTCCAGAATTTGTTAATGGCATGGTGGCTCAGTGGTTAGTGCTGCTGCCTCACAGTATTTGGGACCCAGGTTTGATTCCAGGCTCGGGCAACTGTCTGTGTGGAGTTTGCAAGTTCTCCTCAAGTCTGCGTGCTCCGGTTTCCTCCCACAGTCCAAAGATGTGCAGATTGGGGTGGATTGGCCGAGCTAAATTGCCCCATAGTGCCCAGGGATGTGCAGGTTAGGGTGGATTGGCCATGCTAAATTGTCTCATAGTGCCCAAGGATGTGCAGGTTAGGGTAGATTTACTGTGCTAAATTGTCCCATAGTGTCCAGGAATGTGCAGGTTAGGGTGGATTGGCCATGCTAAATGACCCTGTATTGTCCAGGGATGTGCAAGTTAGGGTGCATTGGCCGTGCTAAATTGTCCCATAGTGCCCATGGATGTGCAGGTTAGGGTAGATTTACTGTGCTAAATTGTCCCATAGTGTCAGGGACATGCGTGTTAGGGTGGATTGGCCATGCTAAATGGCCCTGTATTGTCCAGGGATGTGCAAGTTAGGGTGGATTGGCCGTGCTAAATTGTCCCATAGTGCCCATGGATGTGCAGGTTAGGGTAGATTTACTGTGCTAAATTGTCCCACAGTGCCCAGGGATGTGCAGGTTAGGGTGGATTGGCTGTGCTAAATTGTCCTATAGTGCCCAGGGACATGCAGGTTAGGGTGGATTGACCATGCTAAATGGCCCTGTATTGTCCAGGGATGTGCAGGTTAGGGTGGATTGGCCATGCTAAATTGTCCTGTAGTGTCCAGGAATGTGCAAGTTAGGGTGGAATGGCCGTGCTAAATTGTCCTGTAGTGTCCAGGGATACGCAGGTTAGGGTGGATTGGCCGTGCTAAATTG
>NW_025157827.1:0-1485 GCF_004010195.1 Chiloscyllium plagiosum
TCACGCGATGAAGCACAGGGATCAGTTAAAATGTGTCTGCTTTAATGCAAGGAGTGTCTGGATTAAGAGTGACAAACTTAGAGCATGGATCAGTACTTGGAGCTACGATGTTGTGGCTATAACGGAGACATGGGTTTCACAGGGGCAGGAATGTTGCTTGATATTCCAGGGTTTAGAATGTTTAGAAAGAACAGGGATGGTGGCAAAAAGAGGAGGGGGTGTAGCATTGCTAATCAGAGAGTGCATCACAGCTACAGAAACAAAGGTTGCTGAGGAAGGTTTGTCTACTGAGACAGTATGGGGGGAAGTTAGGAACAGCAAGGGAATATCCACCGCATTGGGGGTTTTCTATAGACCACCTAATAGCAGTAGAGTGATTGAAGATCTCACAGGTGAGCAGATTCTGGAAAAATGCAAAAGTAGCAGGGTTGTTGTTATGGGAGATTTCAACTTTCTCAATATCAACTGGAACCTCCGAAGTGTAAATGCTTTGGATGGAGCCATTTTTGTCAGGTGTGTTCAGGAGGGTTTCCTTACTCAGTATGTAGACAGACCGACAACGGGAGAGGCCATTTTGGATTTGGTGCTGTGCAATGAGCCAGGATAGGTGTCAGATCTCGCAGTGGGAGAGCACTTTGGTGAAAGTGATCACAACTGCCTCACATTTAGCATAATCTTGGAGAGTGAAAGAAGCAGTTACTGAGGGAAGATATTTAATTAGGGAAAAGGAAATTATGACATGATCAGACAGGAGTTGGGAAGTACAGACTGGGAACAATTGTTCCACAGAAAGGGCACAGCAGACATGTGGAGACTATTTAAGGAGCAATTGTTGCGAGTGATCCACAAATTTATTCCTCTGAGACAGGTAAGAAGGGATTAGATTAAGGAACCTTGGATGACGAGAACAGAGGAACTTCTTGTCAAAAGGAAGAAGGCAGCTTACGTAAGGTGGAGGAAGCAAGGATCTAGCACAGCTTTAGAGGATTACCGGCTAGCTAGAAAGGAGCTCAGAATTGAACTGAGGAGAGCCAGGAGGGGGCACGAAAAAGGTTTAGCAAGAAGGATTAAGGAGAACCCAAAGGCTTTTTACTCATATGTGAGGAATAAGAGAATGATCAGGGAGAAGGTAGGGCAGATCAGGGATAGGGCAAGGAACTTGTGCGTGGAGTCTGAGCGGATAGGGGAAGCCATAAATGAGTTTTTTGTTTCAGTTTTCACCAAGGAAAGGGAACTTGTTGTAAATGAAAACTTAGAGAAGCTGGGATACAGTCTTGACCAGATCAAGATTGATGAAGTTGATGTGCTAGAAATTTTGGAAAACATTAAGATTGATAAGTCTCCAGGACCAGACCAGATTTATCTTAGGCCGCTCCGGGTAGTGAGAAGGGAGGTTGCTAAGCCGCTGGTGAGGATATTTGCCTCCTCACTCTCCACAGGAATGGTACCGGAGGATTGGAAGGAGGCAAATGTTGTTCTCCTTTT
>NW_025157828.1:0-1485 GCF_004010195.1 Chiloscyllium plagiosum
AGGCTGAACAAAATGTAAGGATGCATGGTGTCCGGGGTAGAGTATTAGCATGGATCGAAGATTGGTTGAATTGTCTAACAATAGTCAAAGAGTGGGGATAAATGAGTGCTATTCCGGCTGACAATCAGTGACTTGTGATGTGCTCAGGGATTGATGTTGGGACTGCAATTATTTACAATTTATTTTGATGATTTGGAGTTGGGGACCACGTGTAGCATGTCAACGTTTACAGATGATAGTAAGATGAATGGCAGAGCAAAGTGTGCAGAGGTCTGTGAAACTTTGTAGAGGAATATGGATATATTGAGTGAGTAGGCAAAGTTCTGGCAGATGGAATACAATGTTAGTAAATGGGAAGGCATATGTTTTGGTGGTAGTAAACATAAAAAAGGTTTTTCTCTTGATTTGATAAAAAGTTGCGGCATGCTGTTATGCAGAGGACTTGGGTGTCCTTGTGCATGAATCACAGAAGGTTGGTCTGCAGGTACAACAAATCAATCGGGAAGGCAAATGGAATGTTATCCTTCATTGATAAAGTGATTGAGTTTCAGAGCAGGGAGATTATCTTTCAGCTGTACACGGTGGGGTTAGGCTATCTCTGGATGTCTGTGTGCAGTATCTTTATTTGAGAAAGATGTTCTGGCACTGGATGGGTTGCAGAGGAGGTTCACTAGGTTGATTCCGGAGTTGAGAGGGTTGGCTTATTAGGAGAGACTAAGTAGATTGGGATGATATTCATTGGAATTGAGAAGAATGAAGGGAGATCTTAAAGAAACATATAACATTTTGAATGGTTCAGATAAGATAGAAGTAGAAATGATGTTTCCATGAGCTGGCGAAACTTGGACAAGAGGGCGTAGCCTGAAGGTTAGAGGGAGCAGATTCAGCACTGAATTGAGAAGGAACTTTTTCACCTAGAGGATTGTTAATCTCTGGAATTTACGCCCAGTGAAGTAGTTAACACTACTTCAGTAAATGTTTTTAAAGCTAAGATTTTCTTTAACAATAAATGAAGGAAGGTATACAGTGAGAGGACGGGTAAGTGGATCTGAGTCCATCTGCAATGAGCTTATTGAATGGTGGAGCAGGCTCGAAGGGCCAGGTGGACTACCCATGCTCCTGGTTCTGATCTGCTGTGTATGTATGGATGGGTCACATCTTTAGTGATTGCAGGGCAAGATTCCATGGGGCTGTGGGGGGAGGTGGTGAGAGTGAAGGCAGAATGCACCAGTGTTTCCGAGAGGGAATGGTCCCTGCGGAAGGCGGACAAGGGATGGAAGTGTAATATATGTATGGTGATGGCATTTCACTGGAACTTTTGGAATTTTAAAAAATGTTTCAATGTTCATTTGAAGCACCACCACGCATAAGGCTATAGACCAAGTTCTGGAAAATGGGATGACAGTGGATAGAGGCTTGATGCGTGACATTGGCGAGATGGGCCAAAAAACTTCCTTCCGTGCTGTAAAAGTCCCAGTCTCTGTG
>NW_025157829.1:0-1485 GCF_004010195.1 Chiloscyllium plagiosum
AAGTGTAAGGAAAATTACCAGCAGATATAGATCCGAGAATCTCAAGGCTGAGAGAGTAGCAGATGCTACAGAAAGATAACATTCCCCCTATCTTCCCAGGAGACATGTCCCACAGACGTGGGCATGTTGGAATGTATGAAAAAGAAGACATTTATCTGAAACAGACTTTTGGAATTCAAATAATGTACTGTCTGCATGATTTAATAGTCTTACAGCGCAGAAACAGACCCTTTGGCCCATCAACAAACACCAAAATACACTAGCGCTATTTAGCTGCATTTGCTCCATAGTCTGCTATGTCCTGGCATTTTAAGTGCACATCCAGATGCTTGTTAAATGTTGCAAGGGTACTTGCCTCCACTCTCTCAGTCAGCACGTTCTATTTATCTACCACCCTCTGGGTGAAAACATTTTCCTCAGATCTCCTCTAAACCACCTTAAATTAATTCCCTCTGGTCTTGGACATGTCAGGGAAGAGATTCTCAAGATTAAAAGTATTCACAATGCATAAATATTTATCTAAGGCTTCCTGCTGAAACCAGAGCTCTATTTTAGAATTTTCTCTGGGGTGGTGCCGTCCCAACATGTTGGCGAATACAGACAGAATTGTTAACCTGTCCTTGAGACACTTTTCTAAAATAAATAAGCCACATCAATAATCCCTCCCCTCTCTCCCATTCTCCAGCCCCTCCCCAACCTCTCCTCACTCCCTTACTCCATTCCCTCCCTTTGTCCCACCCCAACTCTTATACTTCCTCTCCTCTCCACCTCCTCCCTCCTTTTCTTTATCCACCCTTTCCCTCCTTCTCCCACACAGTCTGCCCTCACTCTCTTTGCACCAAACTGTCTTAAAATTATATAGAAATATTCTGCTATCGCCACCACTTGTCACATTTTCATCAGAAACCAAGATTGTTGTGTGTTTGAGGGAACAGAGGGTTCTCTTTAGTTTCATTCTCTGTGATCTCTCTGCACCGCAGACCGTCCAGAGTTCAGTCAAACCTCCGCCTCGGAACTGGCTCTGTGCTAACCTCTGCCTCGGAAATGGCTCTGTGTTACTTACCCGATCTGAAATTGGTCCGGTCACAATAACGTCTTTGGTTGCTGTCTTAGCTGCTGTGGAGAGTAGATGACCAACAGCTGGGGAGTAAATCTTGTTGCAGAGAGTGAATTCCTGGAAACTTATCTAAGAGACCTCATGAGGGCGGAGCTCTGTCCTGGCTAACATTTGGATTTGTTCAATAATTCAATCCTCCGAGTGCCCAACTGCTGTCTCCTTAGGCATTAAAAAAATCAACAGATTCCAGTCTTCTCTACCTCCAGGTGGACATTTGAGTTCAGTCTTGTTAGAAACGAAAATCGCTTCTCAATAATCGCTCTAGACAAATTCAGGAAAACAAAGTTTTATTAGCAAGTCTGCAGAGTTGGGCACCCTTCTGAGAAAAGCACGCCAGGCTAACAATGTCTTCTGATTAAATACAGGAC
>NW_025157830.1:0-1485 GCF_004010195.1 Chiloscyllium plagiosum
TGTAAGTGTTGCTTCAAGCCCCAGCATTATCGGATATGTAACTGCTGCTCCAAGCTCCAACACTATCGGAAAAATAAGTGCTGCTTCAAGCCCCAGCACTATCGGATATGTAAGTACTGCATCAAGATGCAGCACTATCGGATATGTACGTGTTGCTTCAGCCCTAGCACTATCGGATATGTTAGTGTTGCTTCAAGCCCCAGCACTATCGGATATGTAAGTGTTGTTTCAAGACCCATCACTATCAGATATGTAAGTGTTGCTTCAACCCCAACACTATCGGAAATGTAATTGTTGCTTCAATCCCCAGCATTATCGGATATGAAAGTGTTGCTTCAAACCCCAGCATTATCGGATATGTAAGTGTTGCTTCAAGCCCCAGCACTATCGGATATGTAAGTGTTGCTTCAAGCACCATCGCTATCGGATATGTAAGTGGTACTTCAAGCCCCATCACTATCGAATATGTAAGCGTTGCTTCAAGACACAGCACTATCGAATATGTAAGTGTTGCTTCAAGCTCCAACTCTATCGGTTATGGAAGTGTTGCTTAAAGCCCCACCACTATCGGATATGTAAGTGCTGCTTCAGCCCCAGCACTATGGGATATGTAAGTGTTGCTTCAAGACCCAGCACTATTGGATACGTAAGTGTTGCTTCAAGTCCCAGCTTCATCAGATATGGAAGTGTTGCTTCAAGCCCCATCACTATCGGATATGTTAGTGTTGCTTCAAGCCCCAGCACTATCGGATATGTAAGTGTTGTTTCAAGCCCCATCACTATCGGATATGTCAGTGTTGCTTCAACCCCAACACTATCGGATATGTAATTGTTGCTTCAATCCCCAGCACTATCGGAATTGTAAGTGTTGCTTCAAGACCCAGCACAATCGGAATTGTAAGTGTTGCTTCAAACCCCAGCACTATCGGATATGTAAGTGTTGCTTCAAGATGCAGCAATATCGGATAGGTAAGTGCTGCTTCAAGCCCTAGCACTATTGGATAGTAAGTGTTGCTTCAAGCCCCGTCAATATCGGATATGTAAGTGCTGCTTCAAGCCCCAGCACTATTAGATATGTAAGTGCTGCTTCAAGCCCCAGCACTGTTGGATAGTAAGTGTTACTTCAAGCCCCGTCACTATTAGATATGTAAGTGTTGCTTCAAGCCCCAGCACTATTAGATATGTAAGTGCTGCTTCAAGCTCCAGCACTATTGGATAGTAAGTGTTGCTTCAAGCCCCGTCACTATCAGATATGTAAGTGCTGCTTCAAGCCCCAGCACTATTAGATATGCAAGTGCTGCTTCAAGCCCCAGCACTATTGGATAGTAAGTGTTGCTTCAAGCCCCGTCACTATCGGATATGTAAGTGCTGCTTCAAGCCCCAGCACTATCGGATATGTAAGTGCTGCTTCAAGCCCCAGCACTATTAGATATGTAAATGCTGCTTCAAGCCCCAGCACTATCGGATATGTAACTGTTGCTTCAA
>NW_025157831.1:0-1485 GCF_004010195.1 Chiloscyllium plagiosum
GTGACAGGGAAAAGAGGATGTGACAACAGAAAATCAGGCTTTTAGCAGTGGTGAACGAGAAGATGATGCAAAATGAATTTAAATTAAGATGTGAATAGGGAAAAGGGGTTCTCTCTCTTGAGTGCAAGATAAAGAAGACACAACCACATAAGGTCATACGGAGGCCAGGAGGCAGAATGTTGAACATGTGGAATTATATAGATCTGGCCAGGGATACATTTTCACTGCAGAGATCATCACTGCCATCAGACAAAGGAATTCAGGTTCTTGACGGCTTATTGGCACTAGTAAGATTTTCATGCTGCCTTATTATTGTAACATAAAGAAGAAAACAACTAACAGTATGAAGTTTGGGCTGAGTGCTGTTTACCTGTCACTTTTAATATTGTTTCAAATTTACAGTGCTGATCTTTAAATGTTTGTTCTTGAAGTTAAAATCAGATAGAGTGTAGGAGGTTGAGGGGTGACATTATATAAATTTATAAAATTAGGGGAGGCATGAACAGGGTGAAAAGCCAAGGTCTTTTCCACAGGATAGGAAAATTAAATCATAGCGCCATAGGTTTATGGTGAAAGGGGGAAAATTTAAATGGGAGAAAAAGAAAACTTTTTTATACACAGAGAGTGATGCGTTTATGGAATGAGCTGTCAGAGGAAGCCAGGCAGATGCAAGTACAGCTCCAAATTTGAAAGATAGTTGGACAAACATATGAATATGAACCGGTTAGCGGCATATGTGCCAAATGCAAACAGATGGGAATGTTTAGTATGGAAAACGTGGCCTGCATGGACAAGTTGGACCAAAGATTGTGTTTGTATGCGATATGACTGTATGAATATAAAAAGCGAAGAAAAGGGATGAAAAGATGTGATGTAAGCAAATCGGCAAGAAATATAAAAACAAGCAGCACGAGCTTTTACATGAAACAAGCAGCACGAGCTTTTACATGTAAGAGGAGTTCAAGAGGTGTGTGGGATCTTTGGTATAAAGAAAGTCAGGCAGGTTTATTGAGGACATTTGGTGGGTGTGGTGTGACTGGAGAACTGGATACAGGTAACAGACAGATAATTTGCACCAGTAT
This sequence comes from Chiloscyllium plagiosum, assembly GCF_004010195.1. NCBI lineage: Eukaryota > Metazoa > Chordata > Chondrichthyes > Orectolobiformes > Hemiscylliidae > Chiloscyllium > Chiloscyllium plagiosum. The sequence continues at coordinate 1,083 of NW_025157831.1, forward strand.
TTTACATCCTCCCTCACAGGTGAAGGTGCTGTAAATATTTCAATGGTATAAACAAAATGGTAATAGGAGGGAAGAACTCTCTCTAACAGAAGGAATAAAGCATTTGTCAAACAGATAAGTCCAAGGGTAAACAGGTCATCAACAATTTAGAGCTGGTTTTAAAAAAAGTGTTCACAGAGTGGTTGGTGGCACTGTGTGAAATACTCCATAATTCTGGATTAAATGAGTGACCCAGTGAAACTTGAGACCCTCCAATATGGCGCCTGTCTTCAAGAAACGAGCGAGACTGAAAGCAGGACCCACTTAGCCTCACCATTATTGCTGGGAATCTGTGAAAGTCTGTTATTAAGGAAGGGACTGCAGAACATTCAGAAAAGCTCCACACATAGTCAGCACGGTCTTG
>NW_025157832.1:0-1485 GCF_004010195.1 Chiloscyllium plagiosum
TGGAGGTGGAAGATGTGGCCATGGTGATTAATGTGGGTCAGTAAGGTGATCAAGAAGACACATGGGAGAAAGTGTTTTTCTTTTACCCTTAATGGAATGAGGACATTGCTGGATCAGTAGCATTTATTGCCCATCCCTAATCACCCAAAGGGCAGTTTAAAGTCAACCACATTGCTGTAGTTCTGGAGTCACATGGTAAGGATGGCCATTTCCTTTGCGAAAGGACATTAAGGAATCAGATGGCGTTTTTCTGACAATCAACAATGGTTTCATGGTTGTCATTAGACTCTTAATTACAGATTTTGTTTGATTGAATTTGAATGCCACCGTCTGCTGGATCCTAACCCTGGTCCCCAGAACATTATCTGGATCTCTGGATTAACAGCTCAGCAATAATACCATTAGACCATCGCCTCCCTTATCTCATTTTCGGTTGACAGTGAAAGCGAGGAGTTTGTTTATTCTGGAACTGTATATAACCCCAGTTAGAGCATAGTGAGAGAACAGTGTACGGTTCTGGTCACCACATGACAGGAAGGATGTGATCCCATTAGAGATGGGGATAGAGGAGGATTTTGTCAGAAAAGGGGAGTTTCAGCTTTGAGGAATGATTGGATTGGCTGGGACTGTTTTCTTTGGAACAGAAGAGGCTGAGGGAAGATTTGATCGTAGTGTGTAAATAATGGGAGGCCTGGATAAGGTGTGTAGGATGGACTGATTTCCACCAGCACAGAGGGCAATAACCATGATGAGAGATTGAAATCATTTGGGGGCAGGGTTTGAGGGGAGTTGACGGTAATTGTTTTCCACCAGAGGCTGGTGGGATCTGAGACTGTCTGAAGGGGTGGGAGAGGCAGAAACTTTCATCACATTGAAAAACACTTGGATATTCACTTGAACAGTGAAACCTCCAGAGCGAGGGAGCAAGAGTTGGAAAGTGGGATGGAGCTCGATACGTCTTTAACAAATATCCGATCACCCACAGATCAGGAGAACTTTATCCGAGAACATTGGAGCAGACTTGGATCTACGCAATTCAGGAAAGAGTCACGTTGGGTGTCTGTGTAGAAGGTTGTAGATTACATTCCAAGCCTTGCTGCACACCACTAGGCTGATGTCAAGGGTGAGGCTGCAAAGAGTCTCAATGTCCTGGGGTCAGATATGGTCACTGCTCCTAATGAACCCTGGAAGGTGAGAGTGCGCAGACAATGGGTGAGGATCCGGATCAGGAGACTCAAACCTTAATGACAGACTTGCATTTGTGTAGGACCTGTCCCCATCTCAGGATGCCCCAATGGATCATTCCAGCAGACTGTGCATAGCAAGATCCCAAACACGGTATGATAATTAACAGAGGAGTATATTTTTAGTGATTTTGATTGTGGGATAAATATTGACCAGGGACACCAGGGGGAACTACCTGCTCTTCATCCAAAAGTGTCATGGAATGGTATCTTTCACAACCGAAAGACTCCCAGTTCATCC
>NW_025157833.1:0-1485 GCF_004010195.1 Chiloscyllium plagiosum
CAGGGTTGGTGAGACTGTACCTGGAGTATTTTGCACAGGGTTGGTAAGACTGTACCTGGAATATTGTGTACATGTATTTTGAGACTGTACCCGGAGTATTGTGTACAAGGTTGGTGAGACTGTACATGGGGTAATGTGTACCGAGTTGGTGAGACTCTACCTGGAGAATTGTGCACAGGGTTGGTGGGACTGTACCTGGAGTATTGTGTACAGGGTTGGGTCAGACTGTACCTGGAGTATTGTGTGCAGAGCTGGTGAGAATGTACCTGGACTGGTGTGTACAGGGTTGGTGAGACTGTACCTGGAGTATTGTGTAAAGGGTTGGTGAGACTGTACCAGAACTATTGTGTACACGTTTGGTGAGACTGCATCTGCTCTACAGTGTAGAGGGTTGGTGAGACTGTAACTGGAGTATTGTGTACAGGGTTGGTGAGACTCTTCCTGGCGTGTTGTGTACAGGATTGGTGAGAATGTACCTGGACTATTGCGTACAGGGTTGTTTAGACTGTACCTGGAGTATTGTTTACAGGGCTGGTGGGACTGTAACTGGAGTATTGTGTACAGGTTTGGTGAGACTGTACCTGGAGTTTTCTGTACCCGGTTGGTGAGGCTGTACTTGGAGTATTGTGTACAGGGTTGGCTAGATTGTACTTGGACTATTGTGTGCAGCGTTGGTGAGACTGTACCTGGAGTATTGTGTACAGGGTTGGTGAGATTGTACCGGGGGTAATGTGTACAGAGTTGGTGAGAACGTACCTGGAATATTGTGTACAGGTTTGGTGAGCCAGTACCTGGAGTATTGTGTACAAGGTTTGTGAGAATGTATCTGAACCATTGTGTACAGTGTGGATGAGACTGTACCGGGGCCTTTGTGTACAGGGCTGGAGAGACTGTCCCTGGATTATTGTGTACAGGTATGGTGAGATTGCATTTTCTCTATTGTGTACAGGGGTGGTGAGACTGTACCTGGAGTATTGTGTACAGGGTTGGCTAGATTGTACTTGGACTATTGTGTGCAGCGTTGGTGAGACTGTACCTGGAGTATTGTCTACAGGTTTGGTGAGACTGTACGTGGAGTATTTTTGACAGGTTTTGTCAGTCTATACCTGGCCTATTGTGTGCAGCGTTGGTGAGACTGTACCTGGAGTATTGTGTACTGGGTTGGTGAGACTGTACCTGGAGTATTGTTTACAGGGCTGGTGAGACTGTAACTGGAGTATTGTGTACAGGGTTGATGAGACCGTACCTGGACTATTGTGTACAGATTTGTTGAGACTGTACCTGGAATATTGTGTACAGGGTTGGTGAGACTGTACGTGGAGTATTGTGTACTGGGTTGGTGAGACTGTGCCTGGAGTATTGTTTACAGGGCTGGTGAGACTGTAACTGGAGTATTGTGTAGAGGGTTGTTGAGACCGTACCTGGACTATTGTGTACAGAGTTGTTGAGACCGTACCTGGAATATTGTGCATAGGGGTGTTGAGA
>NW_025157834.1:0-1485 GCF_004010195.1 Chiloscyllium plagiosum
CACACACACAGAGACAGAAAGACAGGGACAGAGACAGAGATTAATTCTGGGAATCACACATACAGCAGCAAAATCCCAATAGATCCTGAGCAAATATCCCCCTTTCCATTCCCAACCCTATGTCAGGCTCCGAGATGGTAGTGTGGGAGTAATCTTTAAGATTTTGAAACTGCACTGACACAACTAACAAGGCTTCAAAAATAAGAAGGTTTTAGTCACTGAGAACGATGACACTTTGTTGCCCCAGAATTAACATCTCCTTGGGCAGCAAGATCCCACAAGGCTCCTGTCCTGAGAATTAACATGTCAATCAGACAGAGCCCTCCCCAGGGAGCAGACTGACAGACGATGCAACGTGTCAGAGACGGCAGGGGTGGGGTCAACTAACCTCTCACCCAGAATAAATGTGTGCAAGGAATTGGTCAGATTCTTTCTCAAACCCTGTTCTCTCTCTGTATGGAGAGTGAGCAGCCCTCCCTGTCTGGCTGAGACAGAGTGCATGCATGTGTCTGTGTTTTAATAATGTTTCTAGCCTCTGGTTAATTGCTTTCTTATGATTTGTTTGTATTTTGATGTTGCTGTGATGTTATGAAATGCATTGGGGATGGAGGAAGGGAGTGGTGTGATTGTGTTAAAAGTGGGATCTTGCTGTGTAATTTTGCATCACACTGCTCTCGCTCCGCCGGCTCCCCACCAACTCATCTTTTCTCTCTGTTATCCCGAGGAACGTTTGTTGTGAAAGCAGGAAAGTGAAGATCCAAAATGCCTGGGGGCCAGGAAAGCCTTGGACAAGAACAACCTCCAGAGGGGGAAGCACAGGCCTGAGGCCTGTTGGCCAGGCTGCAGCCCGTGGGGCCCAGGTGAGTGGGGGTCTGTTTCTTCCCCCGAGGTTTCATCTCCTCTGGGGGTGGGGGTGGGAGCCTGGTTTGTCGGGGCCTCTGGTTAACTGGGTCCTGTCAGATCATTGCCTTGTCGGTTTTAAAACAGGTTTGAAGCCTGGGGTTAAAGTAACCGGGGCATTGGTGACACAAACAAGTGAAACCCCCAGGATCTGGGAGACGGGACTCCCTGGGGAGGGAACTCTAACCCAAAATATCTGACCCTCTGGAAAGAATTGTCACACTATCAGAGGAAAGTGGGTCATAGAGAGGGCAGGATGATCGAATTCGACATGGAGAGAAAGAGAGTGAGAGGAAGAAATGGAAAATGGTGCGAGGAAGAGAAACAGGAGAGAGAGAGGGGCAGTGTGAGATTGTGAAATAGCTGCAATATTTCATTCTGGCGTGACAGGATTTAATTAAACTGGAAATAATTAAACTGTAAATAAAAATGATCAGATTATCGAGCTTCTGCAGCACTGTCACTTGTGGGATCTTGCTATGCGTCATTGCCCTAATGCCCATCGTTGCAGGCAGTGAGTGATTTAATCAGTTAACCCGTCACTTCAAAACTTTTCAACGTGAAAACTCAACTCATCACCCGACG
>NW_025157835.1:0-1485 GCF_004010195.1 Chiloscyllium plagiosum
CAGTACCTCAGATAGTGCTCCCTCAGTACCTCAAAAGTGCTCCCTCAATAGTTCAGAAAGTGGTCCCGCAGTACGTCAGATATTTCTCCCTCTGTACATCAGATAGTGCTCCCTCTGTACCTCAGATACTGCTTTCTCAGTACCTCAGAAAGTGCTCCCTCAATAATTCAGAAAGTGTTCCCTCAGTTCCTCAGAAAGTGCTCCCTCAATACCTCAGAAAATGCTCCATCAATACCTCAGATAGTTCTCCCTCAGTACCTCAGATAGTTCTCCATCAGTACCTCAGAAAGTGCTCCATAAAGACCTCAGATAGTGACCCCTCAATACCTCTGAATTTGCTCCATACGTACCTCAGATAGTTCTCCTTCAATAACTCAGATAGTGCTCCCTCAATATCTCTGAAAGTGCTCCCTCAAGACCTCAGATAGTTCTCCCTCAATACCTCTGAACATGCTCCCGAATTACCTCAGAAAGTGCTCCGTCAATACCTCAGAACGTGCTCCCTCAGTACCTCAGATAGAACTCCGCTCAGTACCTCATATAGTGCTTCCTCAGTACCTCAGAAAGTGCTTTCTCAATACCTCAGAAATTGCTCCCTCAGTACCTCGGATAGTACTCCCTCAGTACCTCAGAAAGTGCTCCTTCAATGCCTCAGAAAGTGCTCCCTCAGTACCTCAGATAATTCTCCCTCAGTACCTCAGAAAGTGCTCCCTCAATACCTCAGAATGTGCTCCATCAAAACCTCAGATCGTTCTCCCTCAATACCTCAGAGAGTGCTTAATCAATTCCTCAGGTAGTGTTCCCTCAGAACCTCAGAAAGTGCTCCCTCAGTACCGAAGATAGGTCTCCCTCAGTACCTCAGAAAGTGCACCCTCAATACTTCAGAAAGTGGTCACTCAGTACCTCAAATATTTCTCCCTCAGTACCTCAGGTAGTGGTCCCTCAGTACCTCAGATACTGCTTCCTCAGTACCTCAGAATGTGCCCCCTCAATACCTCAGCAAGTCCTCTCTTAATATCTCAGAAAGTGTCCCCTCAGTATATCAGAAAGTGCTCCCTCAATACCTCAGAAAGTGTTCCATCAATACCTCTCAAAATGCTCCCTAAATACCTAAGACAGTTCTCCCTCAATACCTCAGCAAGTGCTCCATCAATACCTATGATAGTTTTCCCTCAATACCTCTGAAAGTGCTCTCTTAATACCTCAGAAAGTGTCCCCTCAGTATCTCAGAAAGTGCCCCCTCAATACCTCAGAGAGTGCTCCCTCAATACCACTGAAAGTGATCCCTAAATACCTAAGATAGTTCTCCCTCAATACCTCAGATAGTTCTCCCTCAAAACCTCTGAAAGTGCTCCCTCAATGCCTCAGAAATATCTCCCTCAATGCCTCAGATAGTTCTCCCTCAATACCTCAGATAGTGCTCCCTCAATACCTCAGATAGTTCTCCCTCACTACCTCTGAAAGCGCTCCTGCAGTACCTCAGAT
>NW_025157836.1:0-1485 GCF_004010195.1 Chiloscyllium plagiosum
GACAATGTATGGATTTGAATACAGGCATTCAATATGTAATTGTGATCACCAGAATGATCAGACAACATTTTCTTTTCGGTATAAAACAAAACGCGCACTCTTTACTTATGTATCATAAAATGTTGTTAGGTGTTTGCATTTTAGTTCCTTCAATATAGAACCAACTTAATTGTTTTCAGGGATGATGCAATTATTGCTCAGTTGAATAATTGTAGTTCATATCTCATCATTGCCCAATTCACAAACATGGCCTACTCCTGATTATTGTTCAGGTCAGTAAACCCACCACGTTGCAATCAGGCACGTGCTACTGGACCTCACAGCTGCCTGTGACACTGAGTGAGATACTGGTCTGCTCCAGAATCTGGCCAGAAAGATTCCAACCTGGGTCAGATTAATCAGGTAGTCGGCATGGAGGCGGAGACGCATGAAACATCGATTCTCCTGCTTCTTGGATGCTGCCTGACCTGCTGCGCTTTTCCAGCAACACATTTTTCAGCTCTGATCTCCAGCATCTGCAGACCTCACTTTCTCCTCAGGACAATCATTCAAACATTCCTTCAAAGTAAATCATTTGGATTCCACCTTGGGCAGGAGGAAACTGGCCAAAAGGCTATCAGTCATCATTCCTGATGAAGGGATTCTTGCCCGAAACGCCGACTTTCCTGCACCTCGGATGCTGCCTGACCTGCTGTGCTCTTCCAGCACCGCTCCCATCTAGACTCTGGTTTCCAGCATCTGCAGTCCTTGTTTTGACCTATCAATGTTCTCAGTGTAGTTAGAAATACTGTATAAATTAGATACCAATGTTTGATCAGGAACCAGGTCTTACAACTTCATCTTCAGTCTGTCAGGCTCACTGGTCTATAGTTCCCTGGCTTGTCCTTACCAACTTTCTTAAACATTGGCACCACATTCGCCAACCTCCAGTCTTCAGGCACCTCACCTATGACTATCAATTATACAAATATCTCAGCTTTCTGCAGCATCATGTGTCTCACAGTGAATCCTTGAAATTATATCCAATAAATGTAACTTCACATTCACCAGTATCAAAATAAAATTGTACATGTTTGTGGATGGTCAGATATTAATACATTGGTCACCAAACAGAATGTATCTGAAGAAAACAGGAGCTAACGACAAACCAAAAATCAGGTTAATAACTAAACTTGGTGGATTTTGTCTGGTCGAGGTAACCACACATATTGTGCTGGCATTCAGCTGATTGTAACCATGCACACCATAACTGGAAGTCTTGGCCTCACGCCCCTTCCAGCTTCCTGACCTCACACACCTCACTCCCTCACACATTCACCAACTGATGAAAATCCACCAGCGGAGAGAAACTTGGACCATGGAACAGTACAGCACAATAAGAGCCCTTCAGCCCTCAATACTTTGCCGACCTTTAATCCTACTCTAAGATCAGACTAAACTACATAACCTTCAATGCACTAGCTTCCATGTGCCTATTCAAGAGTC
>NW_025157837.1:0-1485 GCF_004010195.1 Chiloscyllium plagiosum
ACTATCAGCATTATCCCACATCGTCCCTCTCTTTGAGCTTCGTGCCACTCTATGAGCATCGTCCCAATTTATCAGCATTGTCCCACTCTATCAGCATCGTCCCGTACTATCAGCATCGACCCAACCTATCATCATTGTCCCACTCTATCAGCATCATCCCACTAATTCAGCATCGTCCCACTAAATAAGCATCATCCCACTCGATCAGTCATCGCCTCACTCTAGCAAGGACGTCCCACTCTATCAGCATCATCCCACTCTATCAAAAATGTCCCAGCTTATCTGTTTCATCCCACTCTGTCAACATCGGCCCACACTATCAGCAGTGTGTCAATCTAGCAGCAGCATCCCACCCTATCATCATCGTCCCACTCTATCAGCATTGTCCCACTCGAGCAGCATCGTTCCACTCTATAAGCATCGTGCCACTCCAGCAACATCGTCCCACTCTATGAGTATCGTGCCACTCTATGAGCACCATCTCACTTTATCAGCTTTGTCCCACACTATCAGCATCGTCCCACTCTATGAGCAATGTCCCACTTTATCAGCATCATCCCAGTCCATCTGCATCGTCCCACACTATCAGCATTGTCCCACTCTATCGGCATCGTCCCACTGTGTTAGCAATTTCCCACTCTGTCAGCATCATCCAACTCTATCAGCATCATCCCACTCTTTCAGCATCGTCCCACTCTATCAGTATTGTCCCACACTGTTAGCATCGTCCCACTCTATCAACATTGTCCCACTCTATCAGCATCGTCCCACTCTATTAGCAATTTTCCACTCTGTCAGCATCATCCCACTCTATCAGCATCATCCCACTCTTTCAGCATCGTCCTACTCTATCAGTATTGTCTCACTCTGTTAGCATCGTCGCACTATATTAGCATCGTCCCACACTGTCAGCATTGTTCCACTCTATCAGTACCGTCCAACTCTATCAGCATCGTACCACTCTATTAATATTATCCCACTGTATTAGCAATGTACCACTCTATCAGCATCATCCCACTCTATCAGCATCGTTCCACACTATCAGCAACATACCACTCTATCAGTATCGTCCCACTCGATCAGCATCGTACCACACTATCAGCATCATCCCACACGATCAGCATCGTCCCACACTATCAGCATCGTCCCACTGTATCAACGTTGTCCCACACTGTCAGCATCGTCCCACTCTATTAGCAATTTCCCACTCTATCAGCATCATCCCACTCTATCAGCATCGTCCCGCACTATCATCATCGTCCCACTCTATCAGCATCGTCCCACTCTCTAAGCATCGACCCACACGAACATCATCGTCCACTGTATCAGCATCATTCCACTAAATCAGCATCGTCCCACTAAATAAGCATCATCCTACTCGATCAGTCATCGTCTCACTCTAGCAAGATCGTCCCACTCGATTAGCATCATCCCACTCTATCAAAAATGTCGCACCTTATCAGTTTCATCCCACTCTATCAACAT
>NW_025157838.1:0-1485 GCF_004010195.1 Chiloscyllium plagiosum
GGTTTCCAGCATCTGCAGTCATTGTTTTTACTCGCTTTGTGTTTATGTCTTACTCTGATACTGTGGGTTCTTGACGGGGTAAAACTGGAGGGAATGCTTCTATTTACGTACTTTAAAATCAGGAGAAAACAGCGATTACTTTCTTCTTTTGAAAGGCACTGGTATTTTCGAACATGCTGCTTGAAAAGATAGTGGTGGAAATATCCGTTCATATTTTTAAGGCACCATTTGATCCGTTGTTATGAGACAGGCAGCAATGCTCAATGAAAGTTGCAGTCAGTTCAGCTATGATCTTATTTAATCGTGCACAGGCTTTAGAGACTGAATGACTTACTGGTCGTTGTGATGCTTGTGATTGTACTGAAGCAAAAGATTCAAAACTGCCATAAACCTGCAAGAAAATAAAGAAAAATGAAACTTTTCATCTCTGAAATAAAGAAAAGGATGACCCTTACCTTAAACAAACTCGAGTGGGACTTGTCACAAGAAGAAATCTCATTTTCATGGATGCAGTGTTAAGATAGTGGAGACATTTACAAACTTTAATAAAAGCAACTCCCTCACTTCTAAACTCCCATACAAACGATGTGCACTTTCCTCATAAAATAGGTCACACATGGCTGGTATGAATTAAGTCAATTTCCTCTGGATTGCATTCAGCACATGTATGTAATTAAAAGAATTGTTGAGCAAAACTGTACAGGCGATTCATGATGTAGTCTCACTGATGTCCTGCATTTCAATAGCATAATACTTTTACTATAATATACAAAACACAACCCACACAGAGTCATTTATGGGTACAGACTGTATTATTTTTCCTGCTGTTCGGTTAATTTGACAATCGTTGCGGTCAACGTCATATCATTATCACAATGGTATGGTCCTTTTCCTAACCGTAACGTAAGTGATTTAACTAGCGATAGTATGTGTCAGTTTTTATTAACTTCTGTTTCTTTCTCCTAATTGAACCCATGCTCTATTAGAGCTTCCAATCTTGTCAAGTGTTGACTGTGCTTTCGATCCATCTCCCAGTGGAAGTCTAAGCCTGGAACAACGAGTTTGCAGCACTCCGTCTTCAATATTAGACAGAGATGAGTTTCTGATCATATTTGAAGTCTAGTAGCACAACCACGTAATTCGACCTCGATTAAATCTACAACCTCTGTCGATATCTCAGCTCCACGGCGACTAGAACATTCATGCACCTTGGTTGCATAATTGCAGTGTCTGTTTTTCCAATACTTGTATTAATGACATTCCACCCAACACGCTCCAAAAACTATAGGTCATCAATAACTCTGCTGCCTGGACGCCACATCACGCAGCGTCCTGCATACCCTTTTACTTCTGCCCTCACTGACCTACACTGGCTTTTGTGGGCTGAGGCGTGCATATTAATACTCCCTGCCTTTGTCGGACCCATCTAAAACGTCACTCTACCAATTAGTTACATTCCCACACCGTTTTCTTACTCACTCTGAT
>NW_025157839.1:0-1485 GCF_004010195.1 Chiloscyllium plagiosum
CGGCCAATTGGTTCCAGCAAGTCTGGAAGAGTCTGAATGCTCAAGTCAATGGTGGATGGTAAGTGGGAGGAGACGGTCAGAGCTTGAATTCGGTTTGTGGACTGGGAGAAGGAGTTTGGCTGTCGATGGTGCATCACAAAGGTGTGAAGGCTCCCTGCCCACCCTCCCGTGAGGTGCTCTTGGACGCTCAGGGAATGGGGAGTTAGGTTTGAAATTATTGCCGCCTTTATCTGACCCTGACTGACATCTTCGGAAACCGTCACCGTTCCCCATGGAACAGCTCCACCTGCTTCAATAACTCGGCGGGTTATTTTTATTATTTCCTTTCTCCTACTCTGTGTTTGCGTCTCTGTTTTCTTTAAGGTAAATAGAGCTGAAAAACCAGTATCATTGGGGATTAAATTATAGATAGTAATTAAATTACTTTGCTGTTACTGCATTGCTAATATATCGCTCAATCTTTAGTGTAAGCTGCAAACCTGGTGTTTCGAATTGATTATTTGCAAAGATCTCGGGCCTGGTTTTTCAAAATGAACCCCAGAGATCAATTTTAAGGGGTTTCTGTTTTTTTGGGGGTGGGGGGGGGGATGGTTTATTTTACTGTGATGCGGATGGACACGTGGAAAGGCTGATCCTTCCTGGCTGGCTGTCTCAAAGTTGTGGCCGCGTTCATTTTCACGTGATGTGGTTTATAAACTTGTCCCACACTCTGTCCTCAAACTCAGAACAAAGACGTGGGCGTGAAACAATACGGGAAACGGGAGAGGCCCAGGCTCCGACTCAGGCCCTAGTGCTGAGTTAACCTGATCCCACACCAAGCAGGAAAGCCTCAGGCTCTGACTCAGGCCTAGTGCTGAGTTAACCTGATCCCACACCAAGCAGGAAAGCCTCAGGCTCTGACTCAGGCCAAGTGCTGAGTTAACCTGATCCCACACCAAGCAGGAAAGCCTCAGGCTCCAATCCTGGCCTAGTGCTGAGTTAACCTGATCCCACAACAAGCAGGAAAGCCTCAGGCTCCAACCCAGGCCTAGTGCTGAGTTAACCTGATCCCACACCAAGCAGGAAAGGCTCAGGCTCTGACTCAGGCCTAGTGCTGATTTAACTTGATCTCACACCAAGCAGGAAAGGCTCAGGCTCTGACTCAGGCCTAGTGCTGATTTAACCTGATCTCACACCAAGCAGGATAACCTAAGGCTCCAATCCCGGCCTAGTGCTGAGTTAATCTGATCCCACACCAAGCAGGAAAGCCTCAGGCTCCAATCCCGGCCTAGTGCCGATTTAACCTGATCCCACACCAAGCAGGAAAGCCTCAGGCTCCAATCCTGGCCTAGTGCTGATTTAACCTGATCCCACACCAAGCAGGAAAGCCTCAGGCTCCAATCCTGGCCTAGTGCTTCTCATAACCTGTTGTTGAACTGAGTTCCACACAGACACACACACATGTACAAGTAAACTCACACACACTTACAAATACACACACACACA
>NW_025157840.1:0-1485 GCF_004010195.1 Chiloscyllium plagiosum
CCTCCACTCCCGAAAGCCTTGCAAATTTTTCTTCTTCCGATAATGAGCTAAATGTCTTTTGAAAAGCACAACTAAGTCTTCCTCCACCACACAGTGAACCAGGATATTCCAGATCTCCTAAATAGTTGCAGCACAAAGATGTTTCTCCTCATGCTGCAAGTGTCTCTTTAGCCAATTACCTTTATTCTGTGCCCTGTTTCCCAATCCTTCTGTCAATGAGAAAACTTTCTCCCTATCTACTCTATTCAGGACTTTTAAGAACTTCTATCAAATCTCCTTTCAACCTTCCCTTCTCCAAGGAGAACAGTTCACAACTATTCCAATCTATCTACATAACTAAAGTCCCTCTTCCATGGAATCATTCTCATCATTACTTTTCTGCACTCTTTCTTATACTTTCACACCCCCCCTCGATGTGTGCTGCCTGAACTGGACCCATTGCTACAAAAAGGAGAAAGTGAGGACTGCAGATGCTGGAGATCAGAGCTGAAAAACGTGTTGCTGGAAAAGGGCTTATGCCCGAAACGTTGATTCTCCTGCTCCTTGGATGCTGCCTGACCTGCTGCGCTTTTTCAGCCCATTGCTACAAACTAATGTTTCATACAGGTTAACACCATAACTACCTTACTTTTGTACTCAATGCTCCTGTTTGTAAAGCCCAGGTCTCCATATGATTTTTAAAAGAAAAATCATGCTCTCAAGCCACTACTGCTGCCTGCAATAATTTGTGCATATTTACACAGTCGTTCTGTTCCTGCAATCCCTTTAGAATTATACCTTTATTTTATATGGTTTCTTCATGTTTTTCCCACTATTATTAATCACTTCACACTATGCTGCATTAAAGTTCAACTGTCAACCCATTCTATAAACCCATGTCCTTTTAAAGTTCACTAGCCTCCTCACAATTTACCATACTCCATATTTTGTTTAATTTGTGTAGTTTGAGCCTGTACCTCTGTACACAAGTTCTACATTCAGCCTCCAGACTGCAACAGAGAAAGTCTCTGTCTCTGCAGTGAAGTAACCAAAATCTGGAAGATAGCCAGCTGTTTGCTGTAAGCTGCTGCTTCTCAGCAGCACTAAAAGTCTGAATAATTAATGCGTCAACTATGCCATATCTTTCGCAAAGAACTGAAAGAATCTGGATAAAAGGTGACTGGAGATCAGAAGGTCTTGGAAGAAGCAAAACGACCTCATCGAATCCTGTGGACTGGTACTATCACACTGCATTTTTCTAGTATTTTTCCCTCTACTCAAAACACCTTTGTTTTGTTGATCTGTCTCGGTACGTAGAGGATGAAGAGGGACTAGAGCTTCAGTTAGGAGAGAGAGTGAGGTCTGCAGATGCTGGGGATCAGAGTCGAGAGTGTGTTGCTGGAAAAGCACAGCAGGTCAGGCAGCCTCCGAGGAGCAGGAAAATCGACATTTCAGGCCGGAGCCCTTCATCAAGAATGAAGCTGGGAGACTCGGGGGTGGAGAGAT
>NW_025157841.1:0-1485 GCF_004010195.1 Chiloscyllium plagiosum
CTGCCACCGTGCCGCCCACATCAACATCAAATCGCCACCTCTTTTCAGATCAAAAAAAGATACAGTAATTAGGAATAGACAGACGTCAATCCGCACTCCAAACCTGTCCCATATTCCCAATGTCTCTTTCCGATTAAGTACTTATCAAACACAGTCTCTGCTGCTGTCTCAGGAAGAGAATGCCTGAATGTGTAACACCACACTAGAATTAGAAAAGGAGCTGAATTAGGCCATTCGACCCATTGAGTCTGATATGCCGTACAATAATTTTTTCTATGTTCCTCAACCTCATTCTTCTGCCTTTTGCCTAGAATCTTTGACCCCCTTATGAATCAAAAACATATCTATTTGTGTCTTAATGAGACGAGTGTCTGTATGCGTGTGTGTGCCCATCTGCTTGTTAAATGAGTATTTGTTTGCCTACGTCTATCTGTGTATCAGCCTGCATATTTCTACCTGTGTTTGTTTCTATTGAGTATGACTGCATATGTCTTTGTGTGCTTCTATGTGTGTGTATGCTTGTCTCCTTGTACATATTGTACATGTGAGTATATTGGGGTATTTACCAATATCTCTATGTAATTCTACGCGTGCATTTCTGTGCAGTGAGTTATCTTTGTTTTTGAGAGTGAGAGAGCTGACGCTGGAACTGCTAGCGGGTTTAAAGTGGGAATTGCCCTTCACTGATCATTGTTCCTTACTTGGTTGATGGGACGTGGATGTTTCAGAATCTCCACACAAGTCGTCCCACCAATGTCCTCCCACACGGCGTAGGGAGGGGGGAAGGGAACAGATATCAGGCATCCCATCACCTGGGTTGGCCTTTTTCTGTCCTAGTCCAGGCTGTTTCTCCTGTAATGTGAGAGAGGGAGGGTGTGAGCGTGGGAGTGGGTGGCTCTGCTGTCAGTGCTGGTCCAGGTGGAGTGACATGGTGAAGTCTCCTGAGTGAGTCAGTGCACAGTGATGTATTCATTCGTGTTATTAGTGCGGAGGCTATTGCATAAGTGACAGAGAAAGTGAGGGAAGGAAGTTGCTGAATTCAATAGTGAGAGTGTTAATGCCTGAGCCTTATTTGGAGACAGAGCTTGAGCCTTGTTCGGGAGTAAGTGCTATAATCGGGATAGAGTGAGTGTGAGGAAACGGACAAAATACAGTGACACTTGTCCTGGCAGAGCGGGGAAGATTGTTAATGCTTGTCCTGTATTGTTGGACATTTATTCATATCATCCCAGCGTCGAGGTGAGCCTCCCCGAATGTCTTATCCATGTCTATCAATAATAATGACACAGACCATGTCCCTGAGCTTTCACAGAATCTGTTTAAATAGAGATTATAAATAGCAAGGAGAAGATAAAATTGGTGTTTTATATATCTAAACCAAAACGGTAGCAGAAAATCTGAACATCATGTGCTTTGGAAATTGCACATGCAAGTATTGTGAATACTGCAGTATTATTGGATGGTCTCAAGTTGTATCTAAACTGC
>NW_025157842.1:0-1485 GCF_004010195.1 Chiloscyllium plagiosum
GAACAATTTGCGTGGTTATTGGCAGACAACTTTATCAGAGAAAGCGAAATAAATTTCTGTGTTTGGAAGTCCAAATCAGCTTTAACAATTCAAAGTGGTGTATATTTGAATGAAGAAAGCACAAGCCACATTGCAAAGACTCATGAACAGAGTTGTGGCTGGGTTAACAAATTGTGCAGTTTATCTAGATGATGTAGCGATCTTTAGGGAGTCATGGAAAAATCACATGGTAAGAATGGCAGAGGTCTGTGAGCAAAACTGGCAATAAACTTAAAGAAAATGGAATTCACGAAGGCAGAGGTGACGTTTATGGGGCATAATATCGGTCATGGGAAGTTGACCCCAAGGAACGCGAAAGGAAAGGCCATCGGGGAATTTGTATGAACAACCTCGAAGAAGGAGGTTCTCTGATTTTTGGAAATAAATGGTTTCAACCGCAAGTTTGTGACAAACTAAAGCAGTGTCGTGGCACCGCAGGAGAACACAAAGTATCGGTGCACACAGCAATTCCAGGAGGCATTTGACAATTTAAAAGCAGTATTAATCACTGTACCTGTTTCAGCTACGCCAAATCTTTTGGAACCGTTCAAAGTCGCAGTCAATGCTCACGATAAAGGGGTTGGGGCTGTGCTGTTTCAGGTAGATGATGATGGAATTGAACAGTCATTTGGCTGCTTTTCAAAGAAACTCAACACCCACCATAGAAACATTTCTACCTTCGAAAAGGCATTATTGAGTTTGATACTAGCTTTACATTATTTCAGTGTTCATGACGAACAGTGTATCGAAGACAGTTGTGTGCAGGAATCACAGTACTTCAACATTCTTGGAACAATTTAATGACAAGAATAAGAGACTATTTCATTGGAGTCTTAGGATATAGACTTTTAATTAACGAATTTTACATTTTGCATGCCTAAAAATGTAATAGCAGAAACGTTATTGCGGATTTACGGGATAACATATTGATAAGAATTAACAAATACCTATGTATTCTCATTCAAATCGTTTAAATAAATGACACACAGCAGTGGACCCAGAATCCTCTATGCAAACAACATGTTCAAAGGCCTCCCGTCTGAAAATTCAAACCTGTATAATTATCATCTGTGTCTTACGTATAGCTAATTGTGTACCCAATTGGCAAGCTTCCTATGAAACCTCCGCGATCTAACCTTGTTTTAAATATGGAAATGTGACAAATGTTGTTTTCCTCTCAAGTTCACGTGGACAAGACCTGCTGCTCTGTCTCATCAATCTTTTAATTAGCAAATTTTACATGTTGCGTGTCGTAAAATGCAATTACAGATACGTTATCGCGGATTTAAAGGATACATTATTGATAAGATTGAACAAATATCATAGTTTTTGTATACACCTCTGTTTTTGTGTGTGCAGAAATGAATTTTAAAAAAGACTAATGTTCTACGCTTTTCATTGTAATGGTGTTCACAATTAGAAAAAAGGAAGCGATTTTTCATTGTG
>NW_025157843.1:0-1485 GCF_004010195.1 Chiloscyllium plagiosum
GTGACCACAGCAAGTAAGCTCTTATCTATGAAGGTCTCAGTATCTCGGATGATCCTGAATACATTCAGCTCCAGCTCCCGAACATGGTCTCCCAGGAGTTGCAGCTGGGTTCACTTTCCACACGTGTAGTCTTTTGGGATGGTGGAAATTTACCTGAGATCCCACAAACCGTAGGAGGAACGTGCAACTGTCTTAACTGCTATCACCACTGCTGCAACACGAAAGTTGAATGGACTTGACTTGAGCTTCTCTGTAGGTTTTGCTGAGCTGTTGCTTTGCAAAGCATCTTGAACCAAACATTACTCCTTACTCTACTACCAAAAGCGCGTCTCTCGACCCCTTCGCACTTACTTTTGATTAGGGAAAGATGGAGACACTGCAATGATGTAGCACTTGAGCTTTAAGCACTCATTGACACCTGGCCACAGACTACCTGCTCTCCAGCCAAGATCACTGCTTGGTCTTGGAGGGTCTTCCTTTTGGGAGTGCTGACTGCACTGATGCTAATCTTCATCCCGACAGCCAATCCGCATTGTCACAGTCCCTTGGTCCTTTCTGTCGATAGTACTGCATTTATGAATTCCTGGAATCCGTCGACTGCATTCCAAACTGTGTCTCACTCCATAGCGAGAGAGGTTGACGTTCCAGTGAATACAACGCTATTGTAAAAATGATACAATTCGACATAGGGACAACAGTATGTCTATCCGCTCACTGAGTCTGCTTTTCCACTCAATTAGATGAGATCTATTTTGATAATCCCCCATTCCACTTCTCTGCATTTTCCCCATAATCCTTGTATACAAATCAGTCTGCCTCAACCCTGAATATATTTAATGAGCCTGCCTCAACAGCCCACAGAATCTTCCACAATTTTTCCCTCTCACTGATATGCGACATGGTGGTCTTTAACCCCATGCGGTATTTCTCGCACTCTGTTTGAAAGTTGTACCAATATTAGATATCATCCTGTCCTATCACATCTTCTCTGTGGCCAGAGGCAAAATAAAAATGAAAGGTTAAGAAACTGTAATCTCCTCACTCGTCTTCCACGTCAGCCTAAGATACAGCTCATTCTGATCTGTGGATTTTTCCAATCTCTATCCCGCATAAACTTCTAATTCTTCGTCAGCTTCTGTATCAATTCACTCAAGGATCACACGGTCTCTCTCCATGAATGCAGGAACTCCTTCCTCAAACTGAAGACAGAAAGAAAGTCCCTGTTTAATATATTTTCTGGCTCTGTGCACCCGCTAGATCCATAATACTCCCACATCTCTCCCGCGTTATCCTCTTCCCCTTAACAAACCGAAAGAATGTCTTTGAATTCTTGGTAATCTTACTCTCGAATGTTTTAACTCCCCGCCTCCACTTCTGCTCTTCTACTGACTTTTTAAGTTTAGCCCTTCACGTTCTATATTCTTTTTGGACCTCCATTGATCTGCTCACTTCGAAAACTGCTTTAGGCTTCACTATCCTTTTTAA
>NW_025157844.1:0-1485 GCF_004010195.1 Chiloscyllium plagiosum
CCTTCCCCGTTCCCTCCCGCTCTACACCGTCCCGATGAACCCCAAACCCCTTCCCATTGCCTCCCACCCAAGGTAAGGGTTGACCAGTGCTTACCCCACAGTCTAACAGTGCCATCCTCACTCCCGGAGACACACTCCCTGTGCTGGTCTCTCAGAGCAAGGCAGTGAACGTAGTCTTTATGCCCCCTGAGTGTTTGCTGGGGGAGGGAAGAGAGGGGATTGAGACAGTGTGCAGGGATCAGGTTAGCAACTGTCCCCCTTCCCTCAACGCTGACTCTGCCTCTCCCCTCCCTGACTGGACCCCTCGTACTGCACTACACGATGCCTCACAGGCAGCAATATTAGCACGAGGAGCTCAGCAGAGGCTCGGAACAGGAGGCCATTCAGCCCCTCCTCCTCCTCCGGCCTGTTACACAGGAACAGGAGGCCATTCAGCCCCTCTCCCTCCTCCGGCCTGTTGCACAGGAACAGGAGGCCATTCAGCCCCTCTCCCTCCTCTGGCCTGTTACACAGGAACAGGAGGCCATTCAGCCCCTCCTCCTCCACCGGCCTGTTACACAGGAACAGGAGGCCATTCAGCCCCTCCTCCTCCACCGGCCTGTTACACAGGAACAGGAGGCCATTCAGCCCCTTCTCCAGCCTGTTACACAGGAACAGGAGGCCATTCAGCCCCTCTCCCTCCTCCAGCCTGTTACACAGGAACAGGCGGCCATTCAGCCCCTCCTCTGGCCAGTTACACAGGAACAGGAGGCCATTCAGCCCCTTCTCCAGCCTGTTACACAGGAACAGGAGGCCATTCAGCCCCTCTCCCTCCTCCGGCCTGTTACACAGAAACAGGAGGCCATTCAGCCCCTCTCCCACCTCCGGCCTGTTACACAGGAACAGGAGGCCATTCAGCCCCTCTCCCTCCTCCGGCCTGTTACACAGGAACAGGAGGCCATTCAGCCCCTCTCCCTCTTCCGGCCTGTTACACAGGAACAGGAGGCCATTCAGCCCCTCTCCCTACTCCAGCCTGTTTCACAGGAACAGGAGGCCATTCAGCCCCTCCTCTGGCCAGTTACACAGGAACATGAGGCCATTCAGCCCCTCTCCCTCCTCCGGCCTGTTACATAGGGACAGGAGGAAGCCAATCGGCCAATCAGAAAGCTCTCCCCTCCTGTCCCCACCCTTGTTCTGGGTATTGAAGAGAGCGAGGGAACACCCCAGTCAATATCCCCACCCACACTGTTCCCCTGATGCTGGGGGGGGTGGGGCGGTTTGAATGGGGGATGAGACGCGGATGGATGGGAGCGATTTGGGGCGAGAGGTCAGCGCGGAGGCAGACTCACCGTGAAGACCCCATTCTCCAGATCCATCACCTGAACAGAGTTATCCCCACAGGCCATGAGCAGGCTGTTATCCTGAAGGAGGGAGAGGAGGAGGGAGTCTGTCAGCGAGCACGAAGCACAGAGAGCGCGAGCGCGACCGAGGGGGGCGGGGGAGAGC
>NW_025157845.1:0-1485 GCF_004010195.1 Chiloscyllium plagiosum
TTTTCTGTGGCACATTAAAATCCAAATCATCACAACTTGATTACTCACATTGAGTGCAGGAAACAATACCTGCTTCCTTGATTCATTTTCCCTACCATAGTACAATTCCACCATGCTCAAACAATATACTTGAAAGTCTTTTTTCGTTTTTGGTATCTTTTCCAGATAATTCATCTGAGTTAAATTCTTCTCAATCTGAGAGGGATAATTCAATCTTGCTCTGAAAGAATCTCCTACCACTGCTAACAGCACAAATTATTTATCTTCATCGTCAAACATACGGATTTTAGATTTGTTCTCTGCTTCGTGCTTCATTCGGTGCTGTGCCACCGTCCAATGTTGTCTAGCTAATTCATCTGCTCTGTTGAATCTTTCTCTCACCTCAGAAATGTAATCCAACCTTAAGGTATCTGACTTCGGACCTGTCAACGTTTCCATAATTAATTTTAAATGCCCTCTTACTTCTGTCCGAATGCCAATTCGAGTGGTGTAAACGGGGTCCCTTCATGTGAAGCATCCCTAATGGTAAATAATATAAATAGGATCATTTGGGTAATCCTGGCAGTAAGTGCTCAAGTGAGCTTTAGGGCCTGCTGCCATTTTTACAATACTCCCTGAGATTCGGGATGGTGCACACTTGACGTCAAGTGACTGATGCCTGAACTGTCCATAACCTCCTTGCATAATTCGGTAGTAAAATTGAACCTTTTTGTCTGACTGAATCTTCCTATGTCAAGCAAGCAGCTCCGTCACAACCTTTATGCCCTGACATTTCATCATGAATTTGTCTCTGGAAACCTCGTTGACACACCCATTACAATTATGAAATATTGGTTCCCACTTTTGTTTATAGTTCGTGGACGTGCATAATATATTATAACCCGTCTAAACATTATCGAAATGTGGGAATTGACATCAAAGGCTATGATTTTATTTCTACCTATGGCTTTCTTTGTACATAATGAAGGTACAGAAAAATTCAACGGCGTCTTTGCACAATCCAAAACAATAAAATGCTTCTATTTCTTGGCCTGAACCTTCCTTAATCCTTGGTGACTAACGACATTTAATTCGCAATACTTCCTTTCTTCATTCTGTCGGCAACAGAAACTGGACATACTCAGTGGGTACTGTCAGGTACCTTCAACTTAAAGAGAGAAGACAATTTGGCATCTGTGGCATATAACGGACTATACCAATCTAAAGACATACCATCTGGCATGAAAATTGCATCAGCCACAATTTAAAGATTTGGCAAGGAAGTTGTTTCTGGATTACTCGGTTGTCTGGTGTATATGGACGACCTGATGATCATTAATCACACAAGCAAAGAACATTTTCAACATCTATCAGAATTGCTTGATTGAGCTGTTGAGGCAGGTTTGTAAATTTGGAAGTCACTTTCCTAGGCCATATCAATTTGTCCAATATTCCTTCAATTTCTTCGGATTGTATTCCCTTACTCCTTACCCCCTCCCTCAGACT
>NW_025157846.1:0-1485 GCF_004010195.1 Chiloscyllium plagiosum
CAGACCCATTCCCTTATTTCTCTACATTTCCCCTGATAATGCACCAATTTAACATGGCTAATCCACCTAACCTGCACATCTTTAGATTGTGGGAGGAAACCGGAGCACCCAGAGGAAACCCACGCAGGCACAGGGAGAAAGGCAACTCTCTGTGTGGAGTTTGCACAAAGGCTGGAATCGAAGCTGGGTCCTTGGTGCTGTGAGGCTGCAGTGTTAACCACTGATATTAATATCTTTTAAAAAAAACTTATTCACAAAATACCTTGAAATACACATGTAGTCACAAGGGCAGCTCATTTCTGTATGAGATATGAAGAAACAAACAAACATCGGAGTTGGACTCCATCCATCAAACAAACCAAAGGCCTCTCTTACTTATACAAAATCATATTTGCATACATTTGAGGGTCCAATAACTGAACTGACCCCCATTTAACTTTGGCAGAAAGACCTTCGACTGTGGTATTTCCCCACTACACTTTGGCGGCAGCTGCCCCAAGCTTTAGTGTGTCCCTCAGCATGTAGTCCTGGACTTTGGAATGTACTAATCTGCAACACTTGGTTGAGGTCAACGCCATGTTCTGTAAGATAAACAAGCTTTGGGAAAACCAAAGAGCATCTTTCATCGAGTTGATGTTCATCCAGGCTCAGTTGATTTTTGTCTCGGTGTGCATCCCAGGAAACAAATTGAATAGTAGTGTCCTGTCTCACGGAACTGCTCAGGGTGAACTTTGAGAAAACCACTGCATCTTTGTCCAAATTTGCTTTGCAAAGGCATATTGCAGAATAAGCAGTGTCACACACTCGACCCATCCCCGCAGCCCCTTCGATGGCAGTATGCGGTTGCTCAGCGTGTGCTGGCATACATGAAGGGTCTCACAGTCCTTCTCACTACCAGCCAAGCAATATGTTGGTGATTTTTGGAAAGTTCGAGAAATGAGGCATTCTGCCGAATGACTGACAGTCTGTTCAGGGAACAACCTGACATGATCCAATGTCTCCTTTTCCCACAGGGACTTGAGGACAGTACATGCCCACTGGGCCGTCAGCTGGTCCATATTCTGAAGGGTTCCACTATGTCAGTGCTGCCTCCTTGTAGCTGTATGTACTTTCCCAAGAAGGTCAGGACACCTGCTGCCAGTACATGGGGATCATACATATGGACTGACTCCTCTGTGTCGGGAGAATGAATAATGGTGCCGCAGACAGGTCAGAGAGGAGAACCATATCTCCTGCCGCAGACAGGTCAGAGAGGAGAACCATATCTCCTATCTCCTCAAGTACCTTCAGGAGACATTCACATTGCTTTAATCTCCTGAAGGTCACGTCAAAATAGCCCTCGCTAGGGTAATCCTGCACACAGAAAATACTTGTTGCTTGCAACCCAAGCAATCCAGGTGGGTTCACTTCACGAGTAAGTCACTGAAGGTGGCAGGACAGGTTAATAGGGTTATTCAGAAGGCATTCAAGAAGGCCTTTATCAGT
>NW_025157847.1:0-1485 GCF_004010195.1 Chiloscyllium plagiosum
CGATGTGAAAACCGATGTTTGGATGAAAACAGTTTAAATGTGAACTGCCAGTAGTTTGGATAATCGATAGATAGAGAGAAAGAGTCAGAGAGACACTTCATGGACAAATATGATGATGCGTTTGAGAATGTTAAAATCCATGCAAAGCCAGATCCAGTAACAATATAGTTCAATGTACACAGGAAGGATGGCTGGATGGAATCTTGTGACAGTTTGGATCTGAGCCGTGGAGTATCGACTCAGGTTGGTTTCTGCAGGGTTGAAGCTGGGAGCGTCAACAGCAGATTTTTGACGTCAATAAGGCTGCATTTTATAGCTCATGGTTCAAATAGCAGATGTGATGAGCCGTAAAGTATATTCTAAATCTGTCAGTAGTTAAAATTAGGACTGGTCAGGGTATGGTGTCAGGAATCAACTCATGGCTAAAGGGATCACCAAAGCTATTATTCATCTGTTTTAGTCTCAAATATTGGCCACGGTTGGGATAGAGTCAGAGGAAGGAAATGGAGTTTGCAATCAGAACAGAAGGCTGTGATATGATGCAATGAATCGTGGTTCAGAGCTCAAAATGACTAGTTCGACATAGTGATGTACGAGGGAAGCTGCTGGAAGAAAAGAGGGAGAGAGTGAATGAACAGGTTTACTGATGCAGTTAGTAGTGATTTGTCGAGTGAATAACTGTATTCAGAGTCTCAGCAGGAAAAATAACAATGACAAGGAGTTTAGAGTAAATAAAAGAAAAAGTAATACAATTAAACATCGCTTAGAAAAATGATAACTGAACAGTGAGACTTACCAGGGACACCAATGATAGCCAGGATAGGATAATAAAAATATTGAATAATCAAAACTGCACATCCAATCCGCACTAAGAATGACATCAGATGATAATATGTAGAAAGATTCCAAACTTCCCACGATAAAGTTCTGTCCATTGTTGTAAAATTCCAGTTTATTGTTCTCAGATTCTGATCCATTGTTGGAGCATTCGTGGCTAACGTTCTCGGATTCTGATTTCTCATGCA
Source organism: Chiloscyllium plagiosum (assembly GCF_004010195.1). Classification (NCBI taxonomy): domain Eukaryota; kingdom Metazoa; phylum Chordata; class Chondrichthyes; order Orectolobiformes; family Hemiscylliidae; genus Chiloscyllium; species Chiloscyllium plagiosum. The sequence continues at coordinate 1,026 of NW_025157847.1, forward strand.
CCTCTCTCTGGAGTTGCTGATCCCTGTTAATGCTGTCAGTGATGGTCCCACTCATACCATGGGGTAACACATAGAACGGTGCCCATTTATCATAAAAAAAAGATGGAAACCTTCCACTGGGATGATTAGAATCTATGGAGACTTTTATTGCTAACAGTCACTGAACAAACAGGTTCAGTTAACACCTTCCTTACATCACTTCTCACATCACAATAAAAGGGAATATTTCTTCAATCTGGATGGAATGGATGAGAGTTGCTGAGGTAGCTCTCTTCAATTTTACAATCTTTTTCATCTTTCTTCCTTGTCTGTGGGAGTAGAGCCTGCACACTGCAGGGTTATACATGTTCCACCCTGTTTACAAAGAGGGACAGGGATGTAATAACAGAACAGCTGCACAAAATGTCTGGTGTGGAAATTTCTAGACTCCAGAAACCAGGATAACAATATTTGCTGCTCA
>NW_025157848.1:0-1485 GCF_004010195.1 Chiloscyllium plagiosum
TGAAAATGAAACATTTTGGCTGTTGTGTAAGAATGCCCCAATAATGTCCCAATCCTCTAAAAGGCAATCGAATTTGAATTTTACTGTTTTGACAGTATTAAACTAATGAGACGATCCAGTGCTTTGGGGTATAAACGCCAACATTACCGACAGTTAGCAATAAAAAAGCACCTTCTGCCATTGAACGACTCTAAAAGGAACCTTTTTACCCATATATTAAAAAAAAATTGTAGCAGAAGGCCGATGACGACCCGGGGCCTGCAGAGGAGGATCAACACTGCTAGCTGGTTTTGAAAATTATAGGCTGTAAATTTAAGAGGAGCTATATTGGATCAGTATATTGTTACAGAGTAGAAGTTAGCTAAATATTTAATACAAAGGTGGCTCGGAGTTGCAATATTTTCTTATTTAATGATCACTTTTGGAGTTAAAGAATATCATTTTAAGTTTTTCGTGAAACAATCATATTTTGATTCGTACTCTGTCACCCACGCTTTAACAGATTACAAAGCAAGATGAGCTTTGCTGTATGCGTGGTTTAATTAGCAGAAGCTTTTACCGCCGTGTTGCAACAACGGAATGGATGACAGTTGGTGAGGGAGAAACCATAATTCTTTCAATCATTTTAATCCTTGTATTTGTGAATAGTGCCAGATCAGTGCAGGGTTGTATATGTCCCAACCGGTTTATAAAACAAGACCGAGATAAAACAACAGACCAGCTGTACAAAATGTCTGATGAGGCCATGTCTCGAGGCCACAAAGCAACGTAAAAATGTTTCTTGTTCACTGACTTTGTGCAATGCTGCTCCAAGTTTTAATGCCCAGTTATTAAGTGCTTTCAGAACATTGAGACATCTTTCCCAGCACCGAGACTGCTTCACAGGAACGCGGAGAAACCAATCTGACACCATGTGCCTGTAACAGAGGGATATGAGGAGGTTATGCAGCCCACACGGACCTCATGCCACTTAAAGAGGTGGAAAGCTAAAATTTGGCACATTTTGCAAAAGGAATGTGTCAAAACGTAGAGAAGTGGTGCTGCAGCTGTACTGTTAATGAAATGACACCTGGAGTAAATAGTATTGTTTGTTTTTCCGTAACTGAGAAGCGTGAGTTCTCCAGCAAACACTGTTTACTGGCTGTTCATCATCCATGGGTTGCTGCGTCATGTAATGCCTCCGGCCTGCTACACACGATTAGGAGAAGTCAATTCAGCCGATTGAGCCTGTTACAGACGGATAGGATAAGGTCATTCCATCCAGACCGAGTAAATGTTCCCTTTTATTATGATATAAAAATTCTGTAAAGTGGGAGACTGTGTATTGAGTCGGAAGAGATAGGAGAGGTCTTGAACAAGTACTTCTCTTCAGTATTTACGAACGAGAGGGACCGTATTGTAGAAGAGGAGAGTGTGAAATGGACTGGTAAGCTAGAAGAGATACCTGTTAGAAATGAAGATGTGTTGGACATTTTGAACAACTTG
>NW_025157849.1:0-1485 GCF_004010195.1 Chiloscyllium plagiosum
TTCACGACAATATACACTGGGACAGCTGTTCACCACAATATTCACCAGTACAGCTGATCACTACAATATACACCGGGACACCTGTTCTCTACAATATACACTGGGACAGCTGTTCACCACAATATTCACCAGTACAGCTGTTCACTACAATATACACCGGGACAGCTGTTCACACAATATACACCGGGACAGCTGTTCACGACAATATACACTGGGACAGCTGTTCACTACAATATTCACCAGGACAGCTGTTCCCTACAATATTCACCAGGACAGCTGTTTACTACAACACTCACCGGAACAGCTGTTCACTACAACATACACAGGGACAGCTGTACACTACACTATACACTGGGACAGCTGTTCACCACAATACACACGGGGACAGCTGTTCACTGCAACATACACAGGGACAGCTGTTCACTACATTATACACTGGGTCAGCTGTTCACTACAATATTCACCAGGAGAGGTGTTCACTACAATATACACCGGGACAGCTGTTCACTACAATATAAACTGCGTCAGCTGTTCACTACGATATTCACCAGGAGAGCTGTTCACTACAATATACACTGGGACAGCTGTTCTCTACAATATACACCAGGAAAGCTGTTCACTGCAATATTCACCAGGACAGCTGTTCACTACAATGTACACTGGGACATATGTTCTCTACAATATACACTGGGACAGCAGTTCACTTCGATATTCACCAGGACAGCGGTTCACTACAATATACACTGGGACAGCTGTTCACTACAATTTCCACCGGGACAGCTGTTCACTACAATATACACTGAGACAGCTGTTCACGACAATATACACTGGGACAGCTGTTCACTACAATATACACCAGGCCAGTTGTTCTCAACAACATACACTGGGACAGCTGTTCACTACATTATACACTGGGTCAGCTGTTCACTACAATATTCACCAGGAGGGGTGTTCACTACAATATTCACCAGGACAGCTGTTCACTACAATATACACCGGGACAGCTGTTCATTACAATATTCACCAGGACAGCTGTTCACTACAATATACACCGGGACAGCTGTTCACTACAATATACACATGATAGCTGTTAACTACAACATATACCGGGACAGCTGTTCACGACAATATTCACCAGAACAGCTGTTCACACGAACATTCACCGGGACAGCTGTTCACTACAATATACACCGGGACAGCTGTTCACTACAATATACACCGGGACAGATGTTCACTACAATATTCACCAGGACTGCTGTTCACTGCAATATACACCGGGACAGTTCTTCTCTACAACATACCCCAGGACAGCTGTTTACTACAATATTGACCAGGACAGCTGTTCACAACAACATACAACGGGACAGCTTTTCACTACGATATACACTGGGACAACTGTTCACTTCCACATACATTGGGACAGCTGTTCTCTACAATATTCACCAGGACAGGTGTTCACGACAATATTCACCAGGATAGCTGTTC
>NW_025157850.1:0-1485 GCF_004010195.1 Chiloscyllium plagiosum
GGTGTTTATAACTGATTGTTCCACCCACATACCCAAAGATACTGATAAATGTGATTTTTCTTTCGTTATTACACTCTAACAAGTGGTAATTATAGCATAATCATTATCGGACATGAGAAGTCCAGTCTTGATTTGAATTGAAATTACACGATCTGCTCGGCCGGCCATCAGACCTGGATCTACAGTACATCACTGAGGTTCTGTTGTGACAATGCTGCTCTTTTAGAAGATTAATCTGCCCTTGGGTATTATTCAAAAAGAGTTGGAGAGGAAGCGGTGCTTAAATGTCTGAACTGGTTAATTGAATAGTGGTGTACAGATGTTACCTAAGTCTTCCAGTATTTCTATAGAACACTTGTACAATTAAAGAGAAGTTGCCACTTCCCCATTTCTAGGCTTGCATTTGTTTCACTTGGGGACACAAAGAAGCAGTTCCACTCTGACCTCTCCCTCGCTGACATCTCTCTCATACATACATCTCACACATCTCTCTCATGTATGAACCTGTGTTTCTATTGAACCTTTTGCCAAGTGGTGTGGTTACGGGATGTTGCAGGCAATCGGAACAGCACTTTGTTAAGTTAAAAATTACACAATACCAGATTATAGTCCAACAGGTTTAGTTGTAAGCACATTAGCTTTCGGTGCGACGCTCCTTCGTCAGGTGATAGTGGAGGGCTCCATCGTAACACAGAATTTATCGCAAAAATTTACAGTGTGATGTAACTGAAATTATAAGTTGAAAGATTGATTGTCTGTTAAGCCTTTCATCTGTTAGAATACAGTGATAGTTTCACTTCTTTCAAGTGTAAATCACACCTTCAACATTTTGTCTAGCTATCACCATTGTTAACAGCTAATCCGGAAATGCAACTTTAATAAAAAAGGTTTTGTGATTTACACATGAAATAAGTGAAACTGTATTCTAAAAGATGAAAGGCTAAAAAGACAATCAGTTTTTTAATGTATAATTGCAGTTACATCACACAGTCAACTTTTGCTACAAATTCTGTGTTACGTTCGAGCCCTTCACTATCACCTGATGAAAGAGCGTCGCTTCGAAATCTCGTGTGCTTCCAATTAAACCTGTTGGGCTATAACTTGGTGTGGTGTGATTTTTAACTTTATACACCCCAGTGCCACACCAGCATCTCCAAACCATGTTTGTTAAGTTAAGTTTTCAGGTCAGTTCAGTTTTCAAATAGTTCTGTTATTCTAAATTCAGTTTTCTTTTGTCCGAGTGTCAATGCATTCTGTTCTGTTTACAACCCAACGGTTTGACTAGCTGTATCGCCCTTGGCAAATTCATATCACATTAGTTGAAATCAATGAGAAAAATTAGGTTACACACTAAATTCTTGAAATGTTTCGTGGGGGTCGGGCCTCGTCCATAACATAGATTTCCAGTGCGAGCAGCAGCGAAGGTAAGACCGTTTGGTTTTAAAAGTGCATACCGGTAGCGGGCAGCGGTGTTTTTTTTTCTCT
>NW_025157851.1:0-1485 GCF_004010195.1 Chiloscyllium plagiosum
CCTCAGCACTGACCCTCCGACAGTGCATCACTCTCTCAGCACTGACCCTCCGACAGTTCATGACTCTCCCAGCACTGACCCTCCGACAGCGCAGCACTCCATCAGCACTGACCCTCTGACAGCGAGTCTCTCCCTCAGCACTGACCCTCCGGCAGTGCAACTCTCCCTCTGCACTGACCTTCCGACAGGTACATCTCTCCCTCAGCACTGACCCTCCGACAGTGCATCACTCTCTCAGCACTGACCCTCCGATAGTGCATCACTCTCTCAGCACTGACCCTCCGACAGTGCGGCACTCTCTCAGCACTGACCCTCTGACAGTGCATCAATCTCTGAGCACTGACCCTCTGATAGCGCATCGCTCCCTTAGCACTGACCCTCCGACAGTGCGGCACTCCCTCAGCACTTACCCTCCGACAGTGCGGGACTCCCTTAGCACTGACCCTCCGACAGTGCATCACTCTCTGAGCACTGACCCTCTGATAGCGCATCATTCCCTCAGCACTGACCCTGCAACAGCGCAGAACTCATCAGCACTGACCCTCCGACAGTGCGGCACTCCCTCAGCACTGACACTCCAACAGTGCATCACTCTCTCAACACTGACCCTCCAACAGCGCATCACTCCCTCAGCACTGACCCTCCAACAGTGCCACTCCCTCAGCACTGACCCTCTGACAGTGCATGGCTCTCTCAGCACTGACCCTCCGACAGTGCGGCACTCCATCAGCACTGACCCTCCGACAGTGCCCACTCCCTCAGCACTGACCCTCCGACAGTGCGGCACTCCCTCAGCACTGACCCTCCGACAGTGCATCACTCTCTCAGCACTGACCCTCTGACAATGCATCACTCTCTGAGCACTGACCCTCTGATAGCACATCACTCCCTCAGCACTGACCCTCCAACAGCGCAGCACTCATCAGCACTGACCCTCCGACTGTGCATCACTCCCTCAGCACTGACCCTCCGACAGTACATCATTCTCTGAGCACTGACCCTCTGATAGCGCATCACTCCCTCAGCACTGACCCTCCGACAGGTACATCACTCCCTCAGCACTGACCCTCCAACAGTTCATGACTCTCCCAGCACTGACCCTCCGACAGCGCAGCACTCCATCAGCACTGACCCTCTGACAGTGAGTCTCTCCCTCAGCTCTGACCCTCCGGCAGTGCATCTCTCCCTCAGCACTGACCCTCTGACAGTGCATCACTCTCTCAGCACTGACCCTCCGACAGTGCATCACTCTCTCAGCACTGACTCTCCGATAGTGCATCACTCTCTCAGCACTGACCCTCCGACAGTGCGGCACTCTCGCAGCACTGACCCTCTGACAGTGCATCACTCTCTGAGCACTGACGCTCTGATAGCGCATCACTCCCTCAGCACTGACCCTCCGACAGTGCGGCACTCCCTCAGCACTTACCTCCGACAGTGCGGCACTCCCTCAGCACTGACCCTCCGACAGTGCATAACTCTCTC
>NW_025157852.1:0-1485 GCF_004010195.1 Chiloscyllium plagiosum
TTGATGCCCTGGGGTTGAAGTGTTCCGAGGTGTAGAGTGAAATAGTCAAGTCCAACACTAGGGACCAGAATCTATACAAAGGGAATGATGAGGATTTGAGGAACAAATTAGTAAGAATGAATCGGAAAACCTTAGTAAAGAGGTTGATGAGTAGGTAATAATTCATATTTAACATAATTAAAGAACATGTGCAACAATTATTAATTCCTGTATGGCACAAAAATTAAACAGAAAAAGTGGCTCAACCATGTTTTACAAAAGAAATGAGAGAAAATATTAGATTCAAAGAGGAATTGCATAATATTGTCAGAAAAAGCAGCAAAATTGAGGATTGGGAGCATTTTATTATTCAGCAAAAATTGCACAGTTGTAATGGCACACAACGGGGAGGCCACAGAGATTAGATAAATTCCCTACAGTGTGAAAACAGGCCCTTCGGCCCAACAAGTCCACACCGACCCGCCGAAGCGCAACCCACCCAAACCCCTACATTTACCCCTTACCTAACACTATGGGCAATTCAGCATGGCCAATTCACCTGACCTGCACATCTTTGGACTGTGGGAGGAAACCGGAGCATCCGGAGGAAACCCACACAGACACAGGGGGAATGTGCAAACTCCACACAGACAGTCACCCGAGGCGGGTATTGAACCTCAGTCCCTGGCGCTGTGAGGCAGCAGTGCTAACCACCGTGCTACTGTACCGCCCAGATGGCCCATCGTGCCCAGGGACCTGCTGCTGGGTTCGCTCCCAGTAGTTTGTTGTGACTAATTTTCTCACCTCTCACGTTCTTTTTCAGCCCCGATTGGCTCCAACTTGGTCAGTATTGTTTCAAAGTCATTGATCTCTTTCATAATCATCTAAAAAAAAAGAGGTCAGTGCATTGAGTGCCTCAAAGTTCCAAACCCATGACCACTTCCATCTAGAAGGACAAGGCAGCAGATACACAGGAATACCACCCCCTGCAAGTTCCCCTCCAAGCCATTCACCATCCTGACTTGGAAATATATCGCTGTTCCTTCAGTGTCGCTGGGTCAGAATCCTGGAATTCCCTCCCCAAGGGCATTGTGGGTCTACCCATAGCACATTACTGCAGCAGGTCAAGAAGACAGCTCACCCCCACTTTCCCAAGGAGCTACTAGGGACAGGCAATAAATGCTGGTCCAGACAGTGATGCTCACATCCCATAATGCCAAGATATTACCCCCACCATCCCACCCCGATTCAATGCTTTACTTTTGCTCATTAACCTCTTATGAGGGTTCTTATCAAAAATCTTCTGAAAATCCAAATATGCCACATGTACTAGCTCTCCACAGACGCTGGTATCCAGTCATCAAGTCACCCTTTATTTACACGTGCATAATATCTGACACTGGTTCAACTCCCTCAGAGCCAGCTCTCAGAGTGAACAGAGCCTCTGACACTCCTGCTTGTCTTTTTTTTTCTGCAGCTGTGAGACACAGTGAAAGACACAAAGTG
>NW_025157853.1:0-1485 GCF_004010195.1 Chiloscyllium plagiosum
CTCGTTTGTACCAAATCGTCCGGTGCAAATATATTGGCAGAACTTAAACGTCAGAAAGAAAAGAACACGTTGATAGAATTGTACTGTATGCTCCCTAATAATAAGGAAGAAATTAAGAACAAATATGTAGGGGGATCTCAGATATATGTAAATTAATAAGATTGTAATAATGGGGGATGTTAAATTTCCAAACCTTGACTGTTACTCCCTTCGTGTTAAAGATTTGGATGATGAAGAATTTGTCAAATGTGTTCAAGAAACTTTTCTTTATCAATATGTGGTTGTTCCTACTAGAGAAGCAACAAAACTAAACCTTATTTTGTGCAATACCAGGGCAAGTGACTGAAGTAAACGTGGGGAATACGATGGCTGTTGCGATCATAACTCTATTCATTTCGGAAGGGTTATGGAAAAGAATAAGCTTTCCATTAATATTATCTTTTTAATTGCAGTAACGTAAACTTTAATGGCATGAGACAAGGACTTTCCAAGTTTGATTGAAGGAGACTGTTAGCGGGTGAAGAGAACGTGTGACCAGTGGAAGGCATTTACATGTGTGAGGTTGAGAACTGAGAGGCATTATGTTCTTGTCAGAGTGAAGGGTAAGTCTGGTAAGATTAAGGAACAACGGATGACTAAATTTATTGAGGGTCGACTCAAGAATAAAAGGGAATCTTAATTTAGATATAGACAACTTTAATCAATCGAATCTCTTAAACAATATAAAGCGTATTGGACATTATTTAGAGAGAAATGAGGAAAGCAAAAAAGGGGACAATAGATAGCATGGACAGATAAGGTTCAGGATAATCTAAAGAGAATGTACAAATACATAAAGAGCAAGAGGGTAACCAGAGAGAGGGCAAGGCCTCTTAAAGATGAAGGAGAACATTTTTGTGTTGTATTACAGCAGATGGGGAATAAAATCATTCCGTTCCCAGTGCATCAGACAGCGGCAAACACACACAATTGTCTTCACCTTGCAATCATCCAGATTGAACTTACTCTGCTATTTATCAGCCTATAAACCGTTTGATTAAGATTCTTTTGTAATCTCAGAAAGCCTTCTTCACTGTCCACTATGCCACCAATTTTGGTGTCATCCGCAAACTTACTGACCATGCTTTTTTATATTGTCTTCCAAACCATTTACATAATTTACTGAACAATGAAAACCCAGAATGAATCTCTGTGGAACAATGCTGATCACATGCCTCAGTCTGAAAAGCAACCATCCACCATTACTCTCTGTGGTCTGTTATTATGCCAATTGAAAGTGTTGGAGATAATCTCAGCAGTTCTGGCAGCATTGGAACTGAGAGAAACAACATTAACTATTTGAGTCCAATGTGACTTGTTCAGAACAGGTTCATATCAGCCTCGATATGTTAACATTGTTTCTCTCTCCATATTCTGCCTCATCTGTTGCACTTCTCCACTATTTTGTGCTTATATTTCTGATTTCCATTACCTCTAATGTGTTGC
>NW_025157854.1:0-1485 GCF_004010195.1 Chiloscyllium plagiosum
ATCTAATCTAATCTAATCTAATCTAAAAAAAAAATGTCTCCAGTTATTCTTTCTCCTTTTTACTTAAATAATGTCTTTGGAGATTTGGTGGTTGTTTAAAGGCGCGAAGTGGAGATATGGGGAAGGTCTTGGCGAGGTGCTCATCCTCATTGATAATGTGTTGCAGGCTGTGAACAACATGGCGCAGTCGTTTGGCTCCTGGGAAGTACTGGACAATGAAGGGTACCCTGTCGGTTGCAGCCTGTGTCTGTCTCCTGAGGAGGTCATTATGGTTTCTCACTGTGACACATTGGAATTGGTGGTCGATCGTATCCCGTTCTTATGAGGGCATCCTTGGGTTCAGGTTTGAACAAGACTTCTCTACCACAGGACCTCCAACCAACACTATACAGCAGGTATATTGCCGACATTTCCTTCCACTGCCCCCATGGTGAGGAGTCACTGAAACAACTACGCAGTGATATCAATGATTTCATCCCATCGTCAAACTCACCACAGACTACTCTTTCGTAACTGCCTCATTCTTGGACATCTCACTGTACTGCAAACCCATGGATAACCTCAAAATGCTCCACTTCTCTAGCTTCCACCCGAAACATATTAAAACAGCCATCCCCTATGGACAAGCCCTATGCACACACAGAATCTTTTTAGATGAAGAGGAACGTGACAGACACTTGGAAGTACTCAAGGATGCCCTCATAAAAGGGTACAATGCTCCACTCATCGACCGCCAGTTCCGACGTGCCACAGCAAGAAACCGTAATGACGTCCTCCGGAGACAGACACAGGCTACAACTGACAGGGTACTCTTCATTGTCCAGTACTTCCCGGGAGCTGAAAGACTACAACATGTTGTTCACAGCCAGCAACACAATATCAATGGGGATGAGCACCTCATCAAGACCTTCCCTTCACTTCCACTTCTCACCTTTAAACAACCACCAAACCTCAAACAAATCAATGTTCGCAGCAAACTGCCCGACTTTCAGGACAACACCATACAATCTTGTCACAGTGAACGCTGTAAGATGGATCAGAGTGTTGAAGCGGATACCATCATTCCTTGTGGGATACCACCCACCAGGCACATGGCAGGTAATCATGTGACTCGGCCAACGTGGTCTACCTCCTCCGCCCCGAGGCATGGTACATTGGCAAGACTGAGCAGAGGCTATGGCAATGGATGAATAGACACCACACAACAATCAACAGACAGGAGGGTTCCCTCCCAGTCGGAGAACACTTCAGCGGTCCAGGACATTCGACCCTCAGACCTTTGGCTGACCATCCTTCAAGATAGTTTGGTACTCATGGGGATGGCCTCAACTGAGACTTTGGGGTCATGTCACATTGCAGGTGACCCCACTGCACTACACACACACACAAACACACACACTCCTACAGACCCAGACGCTCACGCAGACCCTCTCTCACACACAAGCTCTCTCACATACGCTCATACATACACACCCACACTCACAC
>NW_025157855.1:0-1485 GCF_004010195.1 Chiloscyllium plagiosum
CCACCACCAACGCTTGGTAGTTATAATGCATACAATCTACAAGGTGCACAGCAGAAATTTGTCTAAGATCCTTGAACTGCACTTACCAAACCCATGACTACTTCCATCTAGCAGATATATGGGAAAGAGAGCACCTGAAAGTTCCCCATTAAGCCAGTTAGCATTCTGACATGAAAACATATCACTACTTCTTCAATATTGATGGGCGAAAATCCTTCAATTCACACTTGTGATCCTACCGATAGCACATGGACTGCAGTGGTTGAGGAAGGCAGCTCATTTCTCAAGGGCAAACTAGGTATGTGCCATAAATTCTGGACACCCAGCTGTACCCATGTCCCACAAGAGAGTAACCTGATGATAAATACTTTGTCTAAAACTAAAGTACGTAGCTGCATGAGTTGCAGTTCATCCCTCCAGTCGGGAGACTTTAGACGAAATCATGGCTGAGTGGTAACTTTACTACCCTGTGTGACGCAAAGGCAGTAATTTCCAAACAGTAGGAGTGACGTTTCAGCATAACTTACCTGGAAACAATGAAATAATTGCCAATGATCACTGAACTATAAGCTCAGTTACGGTTCTGTGTCTTGCCAATGATCACTGAACTATAAGCTCAGTTACGGTTCTGTGTCATTCAAGTCCACCAATCTTTTGTTAGGTATTGGCTTGCTTCCCAAAGTTGCATGTTTCCATGTCTAATCAATCACCATCATGTGTTTCCACAATTCAACATAGAGTAAATTATCTGAAATGCATAGCAAGTACATGAGAGAATTTGACAGCAGAATGTTAGGTTTGTTACATTAATCGGACTGCATAAGTTATTGTTATAAGATATAAAGAATATCTTGAAGGTTTTCTTTAAAAATGCAACTCGACTTGACAAGGGTTCCCAACTGGTCTGTATTTGATTTTGAAAAATGTTGTAGTAAGATGTAATGGTCAGGTTTAGGAAGAGAAACAGTTCTCATTAGTGGCATTGCTTGGAGCACCATTCTTGCCCAGATTATGAATCATTCTCAAAACAGAAATATTAGACCAATTACACAAATATGGACAGATGTTACTTACCAGGCACTCCAACAACCACAAGCACAGGACAGTAAATGAACTCAACATCAGCTAATATTTGTAGCGCATTGAAAGGATATTTCATTTTCTGTATCAAATAATCCAAGCTTTGTGTGAAACTGTCACCATATCAAGGAGTTAATATACATTACAACAAAATCCTCCAAGGACATAATTATGTAGATATCACTTACAGTCTTATGAACAAACAGACGTGAGATCTGCAAAGAAATGGTTTTGGAATAGCTTGTATAAATATCTAATGTAGACCTGGGACCACAGAAATGCAAGGTGCCAGGAAACAACTTTCTGCAAAGCACACATATGAATAACTGCAGAATGTTCCAGTAGGATGCAAAGCGTATTTCACATTTAGCCTCAATATATTCATGTCATTCCTTCCTGGGATTT
>NW_025157856.1:0-1485 GCF_004010195.1 Chiloscyllium plagiosum
CCAGGCCCCAAACCCTCCCGTTCAACCAGTTTAGTGAAAAGAGAACAAACCTCAAATCCCAGTTTCAAACATTACAAGACAGCAACTATGACATTTATACATAAAGATAATCCAATTACCTAATTAAAAAGTGCATACAAAACAGACCCAGCAAGCCCCTGTCCCTCCCACCTTCCAACCACTCCAAGGCAGCCCACCCCTACGCACCTTCCAGCTCTCCGTTCACCCCATGCCCCTCCCAGTTCTCGGTCCGCCCTGACACACCTTTCGACCACCTCTAGGACAGCCCATCCCAATACCCGCCTAGGGTGAGAGTACTGAGGACAGCTACCCGCCTTCTGTCTCTTGGTCTGCCCCTACATACCATTGGGCTCTCGCCCACCCCGATGCACCGTCCGGCCAGTGGACTGCCCTGACACAGCCCGACCCCTTCCCCAGGGACAACAGCGTGCAGGGCAGCCCACAAGCTTTCCGGATCTCAGCCCACCCCTACATGCTTTCTGGCTCTTGGTTGCTCTGACACCTTCCGACCACCTCTAGGACAGCCCGTCCCGATTAGCCCTTCTCGGGACGATAGCACTCAGAACGGCCTACCTACCTTTTGGCTCTCGGGGCGACTGGCATCAGGGTGGCCTACCCACCCTCCGGCTTTCAGGACACCTATCAACCTTCAGGTTCACAGGACGGCCTACCACCCTCCGACTCTCGGGGTGACAGCTTTCAGGATGACCCATGAGCCTCCCAGCTCACAGTAAGACCTGCCAGACCCAGGGACACACAAGACAGTGCAGGTGATAGACCCAGGGAACACCACAATACAGTTAATTATCAAAAAACAGAGTCCTTTCTTGTACACAGTCCAAATAGAGTCTTCAAAATATGTAGTCCATTCCCAGAAATGGAGTCCACTCCAGTTTGAGGGGCATTGTCCAAAATGGAGCCACTCCAAACTGCAGAGTCCACTCCTGAAGGCAGCAAATGCACACCCCACAGGTGATCAGTCTCCATGGAGTCCTGGCCCAGCCTTGGAAAACCAGGCCCATTCACAGGAACACAGTATATTGTAAAGCTGCAGTTAACTCACAGGGGTTTAGTTCACTCCTGAAGGAAAGGTCTTCTCCCAAACTCCAGGATATGGCAAGTGCTCACCTCCCAGCACAGACACAGGTGTTCAATCTTCAGAGGCCCAGTCCCAGGGCTAGGCCTCACCACAGGAACAGCTCCTCTGGTAAAATGTATGTCGTCCACAAGGGCTCAGTCCAAACAACAAAAACAGTGAAGCCACTTACAGAAAAAACAAAGGAAACTAGAGTCCAAGGGCTAAGCCCTGCCACAAAATTAACATTATCCTTTTCTCAAAAAGAGTAAAAAGGGAAAAGAGTAACACACAGGCTGTAACCAACCAGTGAAACAACAGTCCCCTAATGAGAACTGAGTTACACTTGAAACCCATTATGAGCATCATGAGTTTAACAATCAGTCCTC
>NW_025157857.1:0-1485 GCF_004010195.1 Chiloscyllium plagiosum
GAAATGAGGAAACTGGAGAAATCTGAGTTGTGGTTGGAGGGTTCCTAGGCGGAAGATGTGAGAGTGTTGTCCTGAGCTGGGGTAGGGCTAATTGCAGGGAATGTAGGTAGCTCATTTGGCTCATTGAGTCCACACTGAACCCCTGAAAGAGCATCGCACCCAGTCCCTGCAGCCCTGCTTTGCCCATGGCTAATCCATCTAGCTTGTACATCCCTGAACACTATGGGTAATTTGGCATGGCCAATCCACCTAACCTGCACATCTTTGGATTGTGGGAGGAAACCCACACAGACACTGAGAAAATGTACAAATGCCACACAGACAGTGACCCAAGGATGGAATCAAACCCAGGTCCCTAGCACTGTGAGGCAACAGCACTAACCACTGAGCCACCATGCTACCTCTGTTACACCTGACATTTACACCTCCTCCATCATTACCAGAAATATCACAAGAGACAGCTCAGAAATGAGCTGAGGTGTGCGCGTTTATCTGAGTAAATGTGTGTGTCTGAGTATGTGTGTGTGTGTATATTTGTGTATTGTATTTGTGTGTGTATGTGTGTCTGTCTGTCTGCATGTGTGTCTGTGTGTGTGTGTGTCTGTGTATTTGTGTCTGTGTGTTTACGATCACACACTGGTCTGCCAATGCTGAGAATATGACTTCGTTCCCATCATAGTAGCTTTTGGTTTGAAAGAGAAATTCAAATGGGAAGCAGCTGTCCGTAATAAGGGCCAGAAAGCTGCCAGTTTATTTTAAACTGGTTTGCTACAATATAAAACACAATTTACATTTGTACAGCACCACTTCACACCCTTAAAATGGTCAAAATACATTACACCCAACAAGATCCTTTCAAAATCTTGTCACTGTTGCAATTATTGCCCTTTAGCTGAAGCCACTGATGCTCTTAAAGCCTGGAGAATGTGTGATTTCATTCAACAGTGTTGTATGACGGATGTTGGTGAAAACACATTTCCACCATCTTGCTCCTCTTTGTGCTGGGATCTAATCTCATGTGGTAGAGGAAAAGCACTTGGTAGACTAACGAAGAGCAGCTCTTGTGAGCAAGGTGTGGTTTATTGCATGGTAACAATCAGGCACCAGTTACCTTGGTGGAAGAGGCAGCACGGTGGCTCAGTGGTTAGCACTGCTGCCTCACAGCACCAGGGTCCCAGGTTTGATCCCCACCTCGGGCGATTATCTGTATAGAATTTGCACATTCTCCCTGGGTCTGCATGTGTTTCCACCAGGTGCTCCAGTTTCCTCCCATGGTCCAAAGGTGTGCAGGTTAGGGTGGATTGGCAATGCTAAATTGCCCATTCTGTCCAGGAATGTGTAGGTTAGTCGCAGGATTACAGGGATAGGGTAGGGGAATGGATCTGGGCAGGATGCCTTTCGGAAGGTCAGTGTGGACTTGTTGGGCCGAATGGCCTGTTCAACACTGTGAAAATCCATATCAGATGCCATATCACTTGCCCTTCA
>NW_025157858.1:0-1485 GCF_004010195.1 Chiloscyllium plagiosum
CCAGATCCTCACAGACCTTCGTCTCTGGCATGCAGTTAGTGTCCTCCACTGTGAAGATCGCGATAGAATACCTGTTCAATGCCTCGGCCATTTCATCATATCCCACTACTACATGCACCTTCTCATCCTCTAAAGGACCAACGTTTACTTTAGCCACTCTCTTTCATTTTATGTATTTATTGAAACATTTGCTACCTGTCTTTACGTTCTATGCCAGTTTCTTTTCCTTATGTTCTATCTTACTTTTCAATATAGTTATTTTTTGTGTATTTCTGTTGATGTTTAAAGTGTTCTCAATCTTCTAGCTTCCTGCTGTTCTTGACCACAGAGTCATAGAGTCTTAAAGATGTACAGCATGGAAACAGACCCTTTGGTCCAACTCGTCCATGCTGACTAGATATCCCAACCAAACCTAGTCCCACCTGCCAGCACCTGACCCACATCCCGCCAAACCCTTCCTATTCATATACCCATCCAGGTGTATTTTTAATATTGCAATTGGATTAGGCTCCATTACTTCCTCGGCCAGCTCATTCCATATATCTACCAACCTCTGTGAGAAAACGTTGCCCCTTAGGTCTCTTTTATCTCTTTCCCCTCTCACCCTAAGCCTACGCCCTCTAGTTCTAGACTCCCCCACCCCTGGGAAAAGACTTTGTATGTTTATCATATCCATGTGTCTCATGGTTTTATAAACCTCTATAAAGTCACCCCTCAGCCTCCGATGCTCCGGCGAAAACAGCCCTTTCCTATTCAATCTCTCCCTATACCTCAAATCCTCCAACCCTGGCAAAGTCATTGTAAATCTTTTCTGAACCCTTTCAAGTTTCACATCTTTCCGATAGGAAGGAGACCAGAATTGCACGCAATATTCCAACAGTGGCCTAACCAATGTCCTGTACAGCCGCAACATGACCTCCCAACTCCTGTACTCAATACTCTGACCAATAAAGGAAAACATACCAAACACCTTCTTCATTATCCTATCTACCTGCGACTCCACTTTCAAGGAGCAAAGAACCTGCACTCCAAGGTCTCTTTGTTCAGCAACACTCCCTAGGACCTTATCATTAAGTGTATAAGTCCTGCTAATATTTGCTTTCTCAAAATGCAGCACATCACATTTATTCAAATTAAACTCCATCTGCCGCTTCTCAGTCCATTGGCCCATCGGATCATGATCCCGTTGTAATCAGACGTAACCTTCTTGGCTGTCCACTACACCTCCAATTTTGGTGTCATCTGCAAACCTACTAAATATACCTCTTATGCTCACATCCAAATCATTTATATAAATGATGAAAAGCAGTGGACCCAGCAGCGATCCTTGTGGCACTCCACTGGTCACAGGTCTCCAGTCTGAAAAATAATCTCCCACCATCACCACTCTATATCTTCTACCTTTGAGCCAATACTGTATCTAAATGCCAAGTTCTCCCTGTATTCCATGCAAACTAGCCTTGCTCACCAGTCTCCCATGGGGAA
>NW_025157859.1:0-1485 GCF_004010195.1 Chiloscyllium plagiosum
GACAAGGACTGAACACCGAGAGGGAGTGATCACTGACAGGGAGTGGACACTGAGAGGGAGTGATCACCGTCAGGGGGTGATCACCGTTAGGGGGTGATCTCAGTCATGGAGTGATCATCGAAAGGAGTGATCGCTGTCCGGGAGTGATCATCGAAAGGGAGTGATCGCAGTCCGGGAGTGATCGCAGTCCGGGAGTGATCACAGTCCGGGAGTGATCACAGTCCAAGAGTGATCTCAGTCCAGGAGTGATCATAGTCCGGGAGTGATCACCGAAAGGGAATGATCTCGGTCCTGGAGTAATTTCGGTCCGGGAGTGATCACCGAAAGGGAGTGATCAGAGTCCGGGAGTGATCATCCAAAGGGAGTGATCATAGTCCGGGAGTGATCACCGAAAGGGAGTGATCTCAGTCCGGGAGTGATCTCAGTCCGGGAGTGATCACCGAAAGGCCGTGATCTCAGTCCAGGAGTGGTCGCCGTCCGGGAGTGGTCACCGAAAGGGAGTGAACACCGTCAGGGAGTGATCTCTGGGAGTGATCGCTGTCAGGGAGTGATCACCAACAGGGAGTAATCACCGACAGGGAGTAATCACCGACAGGGAGTGATCTCTGTCTGGGAGTGATCTCTCTCAGGGAGTGATCACCAACAGGGAGTGAACACCGAGAGGGAGGGAACACAGAGAGGGAGTGATCACCGAGAGGGAGTGATCACCGAGAGGGAGTGATCGCGGTCAGGGAGTGATCGCGTTCAGGGAGTGATTACCGTCAGGGAGTGAACACCGACCAGGAGTGATCACCAACCGAGAGTGGTGACCGACCGGGAGTGATCGCAGAGAGGGAGTGATCGCAGCGATGGAGTGATCGCAGCGATGGTGTGATCGCAGAGAGGTAGTGATCTCCGTCCGGGAGTGATCTCCGTCCGGGAGTGATCTCCGTCCGGGAGTGATATCCGTCCGGGAGTGATCTCCGTCCGGGAGTGATCACCGAAAGGGAGTGATCACCGAAAAGGAGTGATCTCTGTCCGGGAGTGATCTCCGTCCGGGAGTGATCACCGAAAGGGAGTGATCTCAGTTCAGGAGTGATCTCAGTCCGGGAGCGATCACCGAAAGGGAGTGATCACAGTCCGAGAGTGATCACAGACACGGAGTCGTCGCCGTCCAGGAGTGGTCACCGAAAGGGTGTGGTCACCGAAAAGGTGTGGTGTCCGAAAGGGAGTGATATCTGTCTGGGAGTGATCACCGACAAGAGTAATCACCGTCAGGGAGTGATCTCTGGGAGTGATCTCTCTCAGGGAGTGATCACCAACAGGGAGTGAACACCGAGAGGGAGTGATCACGGTCAGGGAGTGAACACAGTCAGGGAGTGAACACCGTCAGGGAGTGATCACCGTCAGGGAGTGATCACCAACAGGGAGTGAACACCGTCAGGGAGTGAATACCGTCAGGGAGTGAACACAGTCACGGAGTGAACACCGTCAGGGAGTGATCAC
>NW_025157860.1:0-1485 GCF_004010195.1 Chiloscyllium plagiosum
AACGTCAGCTCTTTTCTCTCCTTGCAGAAGGTGCCAGACCTGCTGAGACTTTCCAGCATTTTCTCTTTTGGTTTCCGATTCCAGCACCCGCAGTAATTTCATTTTATTAATGGCTCTATGATATTGCTGGTGTCATGATAACTCCAGCTTCGATGCATGAGAGGTGTGCAAGCGAATGAATTCCCTCTGGAAGTCGCGTGACAAGTATTAACAGAGATCAAGGAAAATAACATGAACGAATCTTTGATTTGAATTGAAGCCTGAACTCTGGTTCTGCTCCGAGACTGTGCCAGGTCTGCTAAATACTGCATATATTTCATGCTTTGCATTTGTTTGTGAAAACAATTGAGACTGATTGCAGACAACATCCAGCAGTCATCATGGGTACGGCGATCAAGTCGTGCGTCTATCCCTGTCAAATGTTTTATTGCGCAGGTGAGGCTTCCTGTTTCGTGGTTTGGTGGAGCACGTTGTTTGGAAAAATAGTAACGCAGCTGAGATCCGGCATGGGACCAGCGGGTTGATGTTCCATGACAGCGATGGTCGCCTTTCGATTGAATACACATCTCAACCGACCATGTGACAAGTTCTTGCAGACGGTGAAAGGAAAAGCCACGGCGAACACTGACACAGACCTGCTAACGACGGAAGCGCCTCACATGGTCAGTGCGGGGATTGGACCCACGATCGTGGCGGTATTAGCACCACGCTCTAACCAACTGAGCTAACCGACCAACGCAGTCTAGTCGCGAAAGCAAATGCCTATATTCCCGGTGCTCACAACCGCGGCGGCTGTTCATTTTCTGCTTCATGTCGATCGCACGATCGTCTGAAATACTTCCTTTCATTGCAAAGCTTTTCAACGAAAAAAAAGCATTTAGTTTTCCGAACGCGCCTACTCGACTTAACCATTTGCTCTGATATTCAAAATTAAGCACAATGTCCGGACGCATGCAATTTCAATCGCAATGCCACCAGCTCAGCTGCAGCTTGTCATGTTGACAAATATCGTCTGGAGAAACGTACCTTCAACGATCGCTCACTGTTCTATTGGATACTCACAGACTTTTGGAGTCAGGGTTATGTGCTGCTGATAAACTGCTACGAACCTTATGCCAAATGCATTTGAATTGTAATCGAACACTGGGATTTTTTCTGCTCCCGAACGACGCAGTTGCTTTGGTGTCAGCAACAGCTCAGAAGCCAATTGCACGTTTTCCTCAATCACTCACGTTGCTCATGCAATCTTCGTTTGACAGCATATTTAGCAAGTTATCACGCCTTCCTGCAGCGTTCGTCAGTGACCGATCAGATGCTAAGATGATTGCTTCAGACAGCATGCTACATCCTACATTTGAAAATGGAACAGTTGCAAACGTTTCCAGGCTGAACACTCACTCACTATTTTGCCTGGCACGTCAGAGGCTGGGAGCGGATCTTATGGAGGCTTTACAATCATGAGGGGCATGTATCGGGTAAATAGAT
>NW_025157861.1:0-1485 GCF_004010195.1 Chiloscyllium plagiosum
CTTGTCTGTGATTTTAAATCAATGGGACTACATTGAGAAACCGAACGCACTATTTACAGATACCAACACTTACCAACAAGTGGAGATCGACCCAATCCCACCGAATCACAGTCCTACTCAAAAAGCTTCAGAATTCTGGAGAAATAAATAAGAACGACTTCAAAAAACTGAAACCAGATGGATCCAACACACACACTCTTCTACGAATAACCCATAATTCACAAACTAGGAGCCTCCCTCAGACCCAGTCTCACTAACCTGGAACACTGACTTAGAGATTGGCCAAGGAGCTACACCAAAGACTAAAACACTTAGTAGAAGACTTACACCACTCTATCCACTCCACCCAAAACTTCCTGAAGAATATCAGATAGAAGAGGATAAAATAATAGTCTCCTTTGAAGCAACAGCCCTGTTCACATCCATCAACATCAACCTGGCTCAGGAAACACTGACTACACTATTCGAAAAATCAAAGACACTTACACTAAACACCACCAACTTCATCAGCAAGGACAGTATCATCAAGCTAGTGTACCTATGCCTTACCACCCACTTCATCTGCAACAACAAAACCTACAGACAAACCAATGGAACATCCATGGGATCTCCGATATCAGGGTTGTGAGCAGAGACACTCGAACAAACATCTCTGCCAACCATCCAACCCAACCTTTGGGTCCACTACATGGATGACACCTTTGCCATCACTGAGCAAAACAAGTTAGAGGAAACGTTCAAGACCATCAATAATACCTTTACTGGCATAAAGTTAACTAAAGAGGAGGACAACAACAACAAACTGCCAATCCTAGATGTCACAGTAGAGTGACCAGCCAATGGGGAATTTCAAACCAGCGTCGACAGGAAAACAACGCATATTGACCAAATACTGAACTACAGAAGCAATCATCCTAACACCCACAAATAAAGCTGCATTGGAATATTATCCGAACAAGCCACCACACACTGCAGCACAGAGGAACTCTGCAGAGCAGAGAAAAATCATCAAAACAGTGCATTTTAAAAAGAATGGGTACTCAATGAACACAGTCCACCGATTTCTGAGCAACAAATTCAAACAAGCAGACAGAACACACCCAGAAACCCGAACCACTCTCCCCACATTAAAGACATTTCGGAAATGACTTCCGGCTCAGCGAGCAAATCTACATCCATTGCCTTAAATCTGATCGATGTACGGCCCTTTTCAAAACCTCCTCCTCATCGCAAGCAGGATACACCTTACAAAGTGAAGAGCAGCAATCACTGGGAAATTAACTGTGGAAAGATTATAAATTACAGATTCAAACATTGTTCCTCTGAATCTAACTAGGGACAGATGAGAAATAGTGTCAACACTTCCAACTCTCTAATCATCCTTATTAATGTACGGACAATAAATGAGTGTAGCCATGTCCCACAACTTGTCCTAACCTTGCTGGAAGATTGATCAGCACCAGAAATATTATTTGTGTCAACATA
>NW_025157862.1:0-1485 GCF_004010195.1 Chiloscyllium plagiosum
ATTGAACACTAGTGAGGAGTGTGAGCCCAGCACAGAGGTGATTGATCCCGAGTGAGGAGTGCGAGGCCAGGAGAGAGGAGATTGTACCCTAGTGAGGAGTGTGAGTCCAGCACAGAGGAGGTTGAACCCTAGTGAGGAGTGTGACCCCAGCACAGAGGAGATCGATCCCTAGTGAGGAGAGCAAGCCCAGCACAGAGGTGATGGAACCCTAGTGAGGAGTGTGAGCCCAGCACAGAGGAGATTGAACCCTAGTGAGGAGTGCGAGCCCAGCACAGAGGTGATTGAAACCTAGTGAGCCCAGCACAGAGGAGATTGAACCCTAGTGAGGAGTGTGAGCCCAGCACAGAGGTGATTGGAACCTCGTGAGGAGTGCGAGCCCAGCACAGAGGATTTTGAATCCTAGTGAGGAGTGCGACCCCAGTACAGAGGAGATTGTACCCGAGTGAGGAGTGTGAGCTCAGCACAGAGGAGTTTGAATCCTAGTCACGAGTGCAAGCCCAGCACAGAGGAGTTTGAATCCTAGTGAGGCGTGTGAGCCCAGCACAGAGGAGATTGAACCCGAGTGAGGAGTGTGAGCCCAGCACAGAGGAGTTTGAATCCTAGTCACGAATGCGAGCCCAGCACAGAGGAGTTTGAATCCTAGTGAGGAGTGTGAGCCCAGCACAGAGGAGATTGAACCCGAGTGAGGAGTGTGAGCCCAGCACAGAGGAGTTTGAATCCTAGTCACGAATGCGAGCCCAGCACAGAGGAGTTTGAATCCTAGTGAGGAGTGTGAGCCCAGCACAGAGGAGATTGAACACGAGTGAGGAGTGTGAGCCCAGCACAGAGGTGATTGATCCCTAGTGAGGAGTGCGAGCCTAGCACAGAGGAGATTGTACCCTAGTGAGGAGTGTGAGTCCAGCACAGAGGAGGTTGAACCCGAGTGAGGAGTGTGACCCTAGCACAGAGGAGATCGATCCCTAGTGAGGAGTGCGAGCCCAGCACAGAGGAGATTGAACCCTAGTGAGGAGTGCGACCCCAGCACAGAGGAGATTGTATCCTAGTGAGGAGTGTGATTCCAGCACAGAGGAGATTGAACCCTAGTGAGGAGTGCGACCCCAGCACAGAGGTGATTGAATCCTACTGAGGAGTGTGAGCCCAGCACAGAGGAGATTGTACCCTAGTGAGGAGTGTGACCCCAGCACGGAGGAGATTGAACCCGAGTGAGGAGTGTGAGCCCAGCACAGATGAGATTGAACCCTAGTGAGGAGTGCGAACCCAGCACAGAGGAGATTTAACCCTAGTGAGGAGTGTGAGCCCAGCACAGAGGAGATTGAACCCGAGTGAGGAGTGCGAGCCCTGCACAGAGCAGATTGAACCCTAGTGAGGAATTATAGATTTTAGATTAGAGTACATTACAGTGTGGAAACAGGCCCTTCGGCCCAACTAGTCCACAACGACCCGCCGAAGTGCAACCCACCCATACGCCGACATTTACCCCTTACC
>NW_025157863.1:0-1485 GCF_004010195.1 Chiloscyllium plagiosum
GGACAGTGAGAGCCATATTCCTCGAATTGTGATGGCGAGCTCCAGGGGACATAATTGAAATTTAGGGGTGACAGATATCGGTCAGATATCAGAGGTAGTTTCTTGACTCAGAGAGTAGTAAGTGTGTGGAGCGCCCTGCCTGCAACAGTAGCAGACTCGCCAATTTTAAGGACATTTAAATGGTCATTGGGTAGACATATGGTTGGAAATGGAATTGTGTAGGTTAGGTGGGCTTCAGATTGTTTTCACACGTCGCTGCAACATCGACAGCCGAAGGGCCTGTACTGCACTGTTAAGTTCTTGTTTTATCACACATGGAGACACAGGCGAAAACTTCACGTCCACCCACTCCCCGACACACACACTCAACCATAAACAAAAATGTATATGCAGCCATTTGGCCCCTCATGCCTGCTGGCCATGCGAAATAATGCAGGACAAGTGACTGAGCTCGTAGACTGCGAGTACTTTCGGGCCAGTGACTGTGACTCTCTTAATTTGGAAATACTTCGACAGAAGAACAGGCCTGGTCCACAGAGTAACGTTAGAAATTTGCCAAGGCCAATTGTTATAGCATTCGGCAGGGATTCTTTTCTAGAAACGAGTGAGAGGAGACTGCAGATTGAGCGATGTCTGGCAAATGGGAGGCTTTCAAAAACGATATAGTGAGAGTTCAGGGACACGTTGTTCCTGTTAGTGTGAAGTGCAATGCCAGCCGGAGTAGGGGCAAGGCATGACAGGGGATATTGAGGCTCTGGTTATGAAAAAAAGAATGAGGTACACCTCATGTATAGGCAGCTGGGATCAAATGAATCCCTTGAGCGTACGTGGTGTAGGAGAACACTTACCAGAGAAATCAGGAGGGCAAAAGGGGAGCACGAGATAGTTTTAGCTGATAAGGCTAAAGAGATTGGAAAGAGATTTTACAAGAATATTAAGGGAAAAGGAGAAACTAGGGAGAGAATAGGGCTCTTGAAAATCAGTCAGCCATCTAGGTGTGGTTCCACAGGAGATTAATTAGGTTTATTAGATTTATTTTCACGTGTAATCACGTGAGGGCAGTGCAAAATTTACTCGTCGCCACATGCGACACAATCTTATATACAAAGTTCCCCTCCCCCCAAGGTACAGGCTCTTGGTTAAAAGCAGAAAAATAACGAAAACAAAGTTTAAACATACAATATTGCAGCCCTTCTTATCATGCTGGAAAAACACAGAAACACCGTCAACAGTTCGACAACAGCGTCCTTATGAAACTGTCCATGCTGGGTTCACACTCCTCACAAGGATTCGGCCGCCCAGCCTCCCAACTCAGCTCTCTTACAGCCTGTTCCTGCTCGATGGGTGAGATCTTGGGCAAATGTATTGCGACATATTTACTGTGGATAAAGACATGGAAGCGAGGGCACTCGGAAATAAAAAAAGTCGTGACTTTTCAAACAAGACCATATTACAGGGGAGGAAATGCTTGAGGTCTTAAAATGC
>NW_025157864.1:0-1485 GCF_004010195.1 Chiloscyllium plagiosum
CTACACTGGGTTATTTTCATGTTTATGCTTAATTAATGTTAGCATGCAATGTTATGTTTTGATGGATGTTTATATTTATATGATGATGACTGCTTGTGTGGCAATCTTTCCCAAATCATCTCCTGATCAGCTTGTTTGTGCTATTGTTTGTGGATGCTTGCTGATCCTTGTGCCCATTATCCTTATTTAATAAACGTCCCTCTATTTGTTCATCTATGCATTTGTGTGCCTGCATGTGAGACTCTGAATTTGTGTGTGCGTGTGATATTGTGTCCATGCTGATCAATGTGGTTTAAAAATAACTAATTAAGATTCCTCTGTCATCGTATGTTTGTGATTCTGAAAATGGGAAAATAATGATATTAATGTTTATCTCTGTGCACTTACGTGCCTGTGTGAATTGACATGTGGGAGGACATTTTTCGGAATTTGTATCTGTGTGTTCATGTGTGTATGTCTGTATGCATTGTGCTGTATGAATGTATATGTTTTCATGCCCATTTGTGTGTTACCGTGTGTCGATGTTTCTCATGGTTATTTGTGAGTACTCCTGTTCATTTGTGCAAATGATTTTCTTTTGGTGTATGTGAGTCTTTGTATGAGCTTAGGTGAGTGTTCAAGTACCACTTGCATGTGTGGCTCTGTGCGAGTATGCGTGTGTGACATCTTATCTATATGCACATTTGAGTGTGCACATAAATATGTGTCTTTAGGTGAGAGCCCGTATATGTGTCATTACGTGTGTATTTGCGATCATCTCTCTGTATCTGTTCTTATACCAGACTGCAATTTTCATTATTCTATTTTATTGTTCTAATTTTAATGCATTGCCCATAATTAGATTTGACCTTGGTGTTACAGGAAACATTTCCCATCGTCGTGCAGAGAAAAGCGTTTTATGAGCAACTCTTCTGTTGCAGTGATAGAACTTCTATCTCTGAGAGAAACGGCGTGAGTTCAAATCCCCACTGCCCCAGAGATAACATTTCTGAATATGTTTATTAGAAAATGTCTACTTGTGTTCCGTATGTGAAACAAAATGATATCAGGTATTCGAATACCAGAATTGATCCCATGTGCTCCAGAAAACTGAGACAAAACTATGGAATTCAAACTGGGACGATGCAAACACCAGTTTTGGATTATGGGAATCAATGTTAATCATTTGTTAACAGAGCCAAGCGTGTCTAACATGCTTCAAAGGTATTGTTTTTGCATGGAAATGTTAAATCTTTGGACAGTAAGCAAGAAGCTGACTGTTCCTGTTAGCAACTGGGTTACATTACAGAGGACATCTACCATGAAAACTCTGCACAGGGAGCAAGAGGACAGAACATTCATCGTTCCCCTCCCCTCTGCTCCACAACAACTTATCTGTTGATTCTCTTTGGTGTGAAAGTGAAGATACATTCTGTCAACTCATGCGCTGGCGCAAAATCCCTGGCAGTTCCTCAGAAACAAAGGTTACATTCAAACTGTTCGGCA
>NW_025157865.1:0-1485 GCF_004010195.1 Chiloscyllium plagiosum
CGGACCGAAGGATCTGTTTCCATGCTGTGCATCCCTATGACTCTATGACTCAGCAAATAATCAGAACAATAAATGAGTAGCATCGTTCATTACAAAATGATTAAAGTATAAGAGTGAAGACACCGTCCTGCAGTTGTGGAGAGTACTTGAGATAGTATTTTCTTTCATTTATAATCAATGATCTCCTAGCTGCAGAGAGACGGTGTGATGGAGTTTCACCAGACTAATCCCTGCAGTTATGATACCATGAGGAGAGTGTGAAAGAAATGAGAGTTTAATCTGTAACGCTACAAAAAGAATGAAACGTGATTGCATTAACATTGGAGTGTTATGAATCAACACTCATTATTTCCAAAACAAAATACGGATAGCATTAGATATAACATGTTTTTCATGATACGTGTCTTCACATTTGGACAAATGTATAGATAGGAAAGGTTTAGAAGGATATGGACCAAGCGCAGGGAAATGTGGTTTGCATGGAATGACATTTCGATCAGCATGAACCAGTTTGTGATAATGGGCCTGTCTCTGTGTTGTGGGATTCTATGACTTGATGATCGTTTACAGAGCTCTATGTCGTCCCCATGTTGGTTGAGAGAGAGCTCCAGGTTCTGAAAGAAGTCTCACCGTCTGGATGTACAGTTAGTATGTGACCCTGTATTGAACGTCATTTTGTTCACAAATCTGTCATCAGCCACACTCTGATAGTATTAGCCATTCCCACCAGCTTCTGACCTCCATACAGAACACTAGCCTGTCTTCTCTGACTTATTTTTTGCTAAAAGCTGTTCATTGGCTGAAGTAGACGCTGTCCTTGATGTTTTTCAGAGGGTCAATAAAACGGGACCAGGCAACGATCAGTCTGGTTTGGTACAGACACGAAAGAGATATTCCGAGGCCTTTTATTTAAATGTAAACAGATGAAACTACAGACCAAAATCGTCATGCTTCAGAAGTGACCTGTATAATGAACGGGGAGTGGTCAGCTCTTTTAGCTGAGCTAGCTGAGTTGAGCTGAGTTTAGCAGTTTTCAGTTGAGTCTTGAACTGGGAAGTTCAACTGGGAGCTGTGTGGAAACTCTCTCTTTTCTGCCCTTCAGCTTCAACCTGGAAGCATGCATTCCATTATAAAGTTTTTTCAAGGAAGTTTGATTATTGGGACTATTGTGTGTATTTGGAATAGCATAATTAAATCTAGCTGGCTAGGTTGAATTCTGTTCGGGTTCTTTATTCTGTTCTTTGTGTTTCATTGTGTAACTTTGTGAATAACGTTTTTTCTCTGAGTTAAAATCTGGTAGTCACCCGAGCTAAATTACTCCGGGTAATTTTCATTGGATGATGACTAAAACAAACTGCATAGTTATGCACTGGTCTGCTTGCTTAAGAATGTTTTGAGTGGTCTAGCCTCGTCCATAACAGACTGGGGGCTCATTGCTGGATTTTTAACAGTGAGTGGGAGGTGCTAGTGTCTTTAATTCGGGTA
>NW_025157866.1:0-1485 GCF_004010195.1 Chiloscyllium plagiosum
CAGAGCACCAGGGAGCCCTGTCCCAACAACGTTACTCCCCGGGATAGCAGAGAACCAGGGAGCCCTGTCCCAACAACATTACTCCCCGGGATAGCACAGAGTATCAGGGAGCCCTGCCCCACAGTGTTACTCCGCGGGATAGCACAGAGTATCAGGGAGCCCTGTCTCAACAATATTACTCCCCAGGATAGCACAGAGCACCAGGGAGCCCTGTCCCAACTATGTTACTCCCTGGGAGAGCCCAGATTACCAGGGAGCCCTGTCCCAACAATGTTACTCCCCAGGATAACACAGAGTACCAGGGAGCCCTGTCCCCACAGCGCTATTCCACGGGATAGCACAGAGTACCAGCGAGACCTGTCCCAACAATGTTACTCCCCAGGATAACACAGAGTACCAGTGAACCTGTCCCAACAACGTTACTCCCCGGGATAGCACAGAGCACCAGGGAGCCCTGTCCCAACAATGTTACTCCCTGGGATAGCAAAGTGCCAGGGAGCCCTGCCCCAACAACATTACTCCCCGGGATAGCAGAGTACGAGGGAGCCCTGTCCCTACAGCGTTACTCCCCGGGATAGCAGAGTACAAGAGAGCATGTCCCAACAATGTTACTCCCCGGGATAGCACAGAGCACCTGGGAGCCCTGTCCCTACAGCGTTACTCCCCGGGATAGCAGAGTACCAGAGAGCCCTGTCCCAACAATGTTACTCCCTGGGATAGCACAGAGTACCAGGGAGCCCTGTCCCTACAGCGTTACTCCCCGGGATAGCAGAGTACAAGAGAGCATGTCCCAACAATGTTACTCCCCTGGATAGCACAGAGCACCAGGGAGCCCTGTCCCAACAACGTTACTCCCTGGGATAGCAGAGTACCAAGGAGCCCTGTCCCAACAACATTACTCCCCGGGATAGCACAGAGCACCAGGGAGCCCTGTCCCAACAACATTACTCCCCGGGATAGCCCAGAGTACCAGGGAGCCCTGTACCAACAACATTACTCCCCGGGATAGCACAGAGTACCAGGGAGCCCTGTCCCAATAACGTTACTCCCCAGGATAGCAGAGTACCAGGGAGCCCTGTCCCAACAACATTACTCCCCGGGATAGCACAGAGTATCAGGGAGCCCTGCCCCACAGTGTTACTCCCCAGGATAGCAGAGTACCAGGGAGCCCTGTCCCAACAACATTACTCCCCGGGATAGCACAGAGTATCAGGGAGCCCTGCCCCACAGTGTTACTCCCCGGGATAGCACAGAGTATCAGGGAGCCCTGTCCCAACAATATTACTCCCCAGGATAGCACAGAGCACCAGGGAGCCCTGTCCCAACAATGTTACTCCCCGGGATAGCCCAGAGTACCAGGGAGCCCTGTCCCAACAACATTACGCCCCGGGATAGCCCAGAGTACCAGGGAGCCCTGTCCCAACAACATTACTCCCCGGGATAGCCCAGAGTACCAGGGAGCCCTGTCCCAACAACATTACTCCC
>NW_025157867.1:0-1485 GCF_004010195.1 Chiloscyllium plagiosum
GGAAATGATATATTGAACAAATCTGGATTGTTAAATCTTTCATCTTTAAGAATGGATTGCAGGTATCATTAATATGTAAGTCCCAGAACTTCCTGTAAGGCACCGTCTCAAGATAACATAAGGCTTTACAACAAAAGGTGGCATCTCAGCTCAGAAAATGCACTAAAGGTATGAGGTCAGAGTTTGCCTGTATCTCAGTCTTGACTCAGACTGTTTCTATTTCCAAAGCAGGAATTTATAAAATATTATCTGGATTGACTGCCTCCATGAACTGCCGAGTCTCATCCAACAGATGAAATGACTGGATAGGGAGGGCTTGATCCCCACAGGGCAATGAATTCCCACTTTCCACCAAAATCCCAAATGTCCACACTCACTCAGTTGCTCTCTCACAAATCAAATATTTCATTGTGACTTCTTCTGCTCCCAGGAAGGGCAAAACATCTTTGAAAGTTGCTCTGAAAGTCCAGTCTTCACAACCAGACTTCTGCTTTCACCAAAGACAATTAGTCATACAGCACGGAAACAGACCCTTTGGTCAAACTCGTCTGTGCCAAACAGATATCCGAAATTAATCTAGTCCCATTTGCCAGCATGTGGCTCTTATGGTTCGAAACCATTCCTATTCATGTACCCAGCCAGATGCATTTTAAAGATAATTGTACCAGCCTCACCACTTCCTCTGGCAGCTCGTTCCATACATGCACAACCCTCTGCGTGAAAAAGTTGCCCCTCAGGGCCCTTTTAAATCATTCACCTCTCACCTCAAACATATGCCCTCTAGTTTTGGACTCTCCTACCATGGGGAAAAGACCTTGGATATTCAGCCTATCCATGCCCGTTATAAACCTCTATAAGGCTGCCCCTCAGCCTCTGATGCTCCAGCGAAAATATCCTGGATCTACTCAGCCTTTTCCTGGAGTCCAAACCCTCCAAGTCTAGCAACATCCTCACAAATATTTTCCAACCCCTCTCAAAGTTTCACAAGTTCTTTCCGAAAGCAGGGAGACCAGAACTGGACGCACTATTCCAAAAGTCGCCTTACCAATGTACAGCCACAACATGACAACGCCTATACTCAATACGCTCACCAATAAAGGAAAGCATACCAAACACCACCACCACTATCCTGTCTACCTGCAACTCCACATTCAAGGAGCTATGAACCTGCACTCCAAGGTCTCTTTGCTCTGCAACACTCCCCTTCACTGTGCCAGTCCTGCCTGGATTGCTTGACCAAAATGCAAAACCTCACATTTCTCTAAATTAAACTCCATCTGCCACTCCTTGGCCCATTGGTCCATCCGATCAATTCTCATTTATAGTGAATTCTGCTTCCTCTCATTCTCGAGAAGCTGAAAATCTCCATCCCACACACTCTCCCTCCCTTCTCACTTTGTAGAACCTAATCCCTGCTGTATTTCATCCTGAAGGGTCTGGTTCATGCTGTTGAACAGGCCCACACTCAGGGGATATCTAATTGAA
>NW_025157868.1:0-1485 GCF_004010195.1 Chiloscyllium plagiosum
TCTCTCTCTCCCAGGGAGATATCTGTACACTGAATGGTGTCACTCAGTTCCCTCTCTCTCTCCCAGGGAGATATCTGTACACTGAGTGGTGTCTCTCAGTCCCCCTTCTCTCAGGGAGATATCTGTACACTGACTGGTGTCTCTCAATCCCCTCTCTCCCAGGGAGATATCTGTACACTGACTGGCGTCTCTCAGTCCCCTCTCTCTCTCTCTCAGGGAGATATCTGTACACTGACTGGTGTCTCTCAGTCCCCCCTCTCTCTCAGGGAGATATCTGTACACTGACTGGTGTCTCTCAGTCCCCTCTCTCTCTCTCTCTCTCTCTCAGGGTGATATCTGTACACTGACTCGTGCCTCTCAGTCCCCTCTCTCATGGAGATATCTGTACCCTGACTCGTGTATCTCAGTCCCCTCTCTCTCTCTGGGAGATATCTGTACACTGACTGGTGTCTCGAATTCCTCTCTCTCTCTCTCTCTCTCTCTCAGATATCTGTACACTGACTGGTGTCTCTCCGTCCCCTCTCTTTCTCAGGGAGATATCTGTACACTGACTGCTGTCTCTCAGTCCCCTCTCTCTCTCAGGGACATATCTGTACACTGACTGGTGTCTCTCAGTCCCCTCTCTCCCTTTGCGAGATATCTGTACACTGACGAGTGACTATTAGTCCCTTTTCTCTCTCAGGGAGATATCTGTACACTGACTGGTGACTCTCAGTCCCCTCTCTCTCTCAGGCAGATATCTGTACACTGACTGGTGTCTCTCAGTCCCCTCGCTCTCTCTCAGGGAGATATCTGTACACTGACTGGTGTCTATCAGTCCCCTCTATCTCTCTCTCTTAGCGAGATATCTGTACACTGACTGGTATCTCTCAGTCCCTTCTCTCTCTTTCAGGGAGATAACTGTACACTGACTGGTGTCTCTCAGTCCCCTCTCTCTCTCCCAGGGCGATATCTGTACACCGACTGGTGTCACTCAGTCCCCTCTCTCTCTCTCTAAGGGAGATATCTGTACACTGACTGGTGTTTCTCAGTCCCCTCTCTCTGTCTCAGGGAGATATCTGTACACTGATTGCTGTCTCTCAGTCCCCCTTCTCTCAGGGAGATATCTGTACACTGACTGGTGTCTCTCAGTCCCCCCTCTCTCCCAGGGAGATATCTGTACACTGACTGGTGTCTCTCAGTACCCCCTCTCTCTCAGGGAGATATCTGAACACTGACTGGTGACTCTCAGTCCCCTCTCTCTCTCAGGGAGATATCTGTACACTGACTGGTGTCTCTCAGTCCCCTCTCCATCTCAGGGAGATATCTGTACACTGACTGGTGACTCTCATTCCCCTCTCTCTCTTCGGGACATATTTATACACTCACTGGTGTCTCTCACTCCCCTCTCTCTCTTAGGGAGATATCTGAACACTGACTGCTGTCTCTCAGTCCCCTCTCTCTCTCAGGGACATATCTGTACACTGACTGGTAACTCTCAGTCCC
>NW_025157869.1:0-1485 GCF_004010195.1 Chiloscyllium plagiosum
AGAGAAGGTCTACTCATTAAGTTAACATTTGCACTTTGTTTGAATGCATTTGGAATGCTTAAATGAACGCGTTACTTTTCTTTCATTGAATCAATGAACAACGAGAGAAGCTCTATTACTTGAAGTAACACTGGCAGTTTATGCAGTGAGTGCAGTTTGATTCATTGAATGAATGATTGCAGTTGGCATCTTTGATTGAATGCCGTAAGATCAAGAAATTGAATTAATGAGATAAGCTCTACTTTTTGAAATAACATGTGCAGTTTCTTTTAGTGAATGCATGAGTGCAGATTGATACACTGAATGAATGAATGAATGCAGTTTCCTTTAGTAAATAAATGAGAAGTTTTATTCCTTTAATGTATGATTTTCGTTTGTTTCATTGACTGCTTGATTTCTAGATCGATTCTTTGTAGTTTGATTCAAGAATGAATTAATTCAATTTTCAGTCGATGAAGGAATGAGTTAAGCTTGATAAATTGAATGAATTAGAGAAATTCTAGTCATTGAATGACCACTTGCAGTGTGTTTTATTGAATCAGTGAGTAACGTTTCCTTCATTGAACTTACGATTGAAGTTTTATTTATTCAATGAATGAATGCAGTTTATTTCATTGAATGACTGCATTCGGCTCGAGACATTGAATTAACGAGATAAGCTCTGCTACATGAAGTAACACTCGCAGTTTGTTCAATTGAATCATTGAGTGCAGTTTGATTCATTGGATGAATGCAGTTGAACTCAATGAATGACTGTGTTAAGTTTGTTTCTTTAAATCAATGAAAACGTTTGTGATATTGACTACGAATACGGTTTTATTGAATAAAAGAATACTTTGTTTCTTTTAATGAATGCCTTGAGCTCGAGATATTGAATTAACGAGATAAGCTTTACGCATTGAATTAACACGTGCAGTTTCTGTCAGTGCATGTATGAGTGCAGTTTGAAACAATGAATGAAAGAATGAATGCAGGATTTACGTTTGTTTTATTCA
The DNA here is from genome assembly GCF_004010195.1 of Chiloscyllium plagiosum. Lineage (NCBI taxonomy): Eukaryota > Metazoa > Chordata > Chondrichthyes > Orectolobiformes > Hemiscylliidae > Chiloscyllium > Chiloscyllium plagiosum. The sequence goes on from NW_025157869.1 coordinate 996, forward strand.
ATCCATAAATAACGTTTGATTCTTTGAATGCATGATTCCAGATCGAATCTAGTTTGATTCAAGAATGAATGAATTCAGTGTTCAGTTTTGAAGGAATGAGTAACGTTTCCATCATTGAACGTACGATTGAAGTTTTATTTATTCATTGAATGAATGCCTTAAGCTCGAGATATTGAATTAACGAGATAAGCTTTATTCATTGAATTAACACGTGCAGTTTCTGTCAGTGCATGTATGAGTGCTGTTTGAAACAATGAATGAATGAATGAATGTAGTTTGTTTTAGTGAGAAAATGAGTACAGTTTGATTCCTTTAATGTAGGATTTACAAATGTTTCATTCAATCCATAAATAACGTTTCATTCATTGAATGTACGATGGAAGTTTGATTTGTTAAATGAATGACTGCAATTTATTTGTTTGAGTGAATGCATTAAGCTCGAGACATTGCATTAACTAGAGAAGCTCTACTACTTGAATTAGCATTCGCA
>NW_025157870.1:0-1486 GCF_004010195.1 Chiloscyllium plagiosum
CCCCCCCCCCCAACTTCCAAACTGCAGGGCAGTGATTGGTCACTGAGCAGAGGCTGAGACTGAAGGGATGGGAGAGAAAGCTCCGAAATGCCTCCACCCTGATACAAATGCAGACACCCTCCCAGAACTGAGGGGAGGGGGCAGGCCTGACGGGCTGAACGGCCTGAACTTTGTTTTCACAATCGGTGTAAATCGCATCTCCCCCCACCAACTCTGAGAGAAGGGTACATCTCCCCCTCACTCTCCCCAGGGGCTGAGACGACACCGATGCTGTGACCCACCCCCGATCCTGAATGCTTGCTGAGGGAGGGACCAGGGTACGGTCCGATCAGGAATAATGCAAGAATACCAAAGATCAAATGCACTGCCACCCCCCCCTCCCACCCGCAACTCAAACCACGGGAGATAGAGGGTGCTGATCAGCTGGGGAGCCTGCTCAGAGCTGCCAGGCCAAAGCCCTGTCTTGGGTTGAGGGGGGCGGAGGGCCGCTGAAGTCACCCAGAGAGAGAGGGAGCCATATGGGGCCTGTACACATCCCTCTTGTTTGCAGAGCACTGGGCCCAGACACAAACTCGGGACAGCTGCAGATCAGACAGCCCTGCCTCGGGGGCACTGTGCCTCCCAGCCACAGCGAGGGGGAAACACAGCGCAGAGTCCCCACGGGGAATACAGACAGTGCTCGGAGTCAGTAGCGGGGGAGTGAGATTGAACAGAGGTGTCCGGAATCACTAAGGAGGGGGCAATGATAGAGTGGAGAAGGTCAAACATTCCCGACTGTAGGAGGATCAGTGAATGAAGGGGGAGGGGAGACACACAGGTGGGGTGGCAATTACATTCAATAGTGACCCTCGGAAGGGGAAAGGGGATAAAGAGTTACAATAGTGACCCTTGAATGGGGAGATGGGGCAAGGGGATACAATAGTGACCCTTGAATGGGATGAGGGGTGGGGGAGGGGGTTCAGAGGAATGAGAAAGGTGAGGGAACATTAAAGGGATTTTGTGCAGAGGGGTGGATGGGATTGAACAGACCAATCCAAGCACAGGGCAGGGCTGGCACAGGAGGCCGAATGGCCTGTTTCCTGGCTAGCGAAGGTGAATTCGAACGGCCCATAAATTGCCTGCCCGGCCAGGGGAAAGGAAGGATTGCTCTACCTAGCAGTGTTTGTGAACCTCCGGAACAGCCCAGAGTCAGTGAGCCTGTCCGCTATACGGGGAACGGCCGGTTTATGGACCTGCTGGAAGCCAGCTCACTGACACTGGACCAGCTGCAGGGATCACCAGCAATGACGGAGCAGGTTAGAGGGGCCGAATGGCCACACGTGGCAGACAGCACATTGCCCATCGGTTCGCCAACACGAGGGAAACAAATCAGATAAAGAACATCGACAACCAACCCACACCACCTCAACTCTGAAACGGAGAGCAAAACCCTCAGGCGACTGTCCCCCAGTGTCTACGTGGGGTTCCTCTGGGTGATCTGGTTTCC
>NW_025157871.1:0-1486 GCF_004010195.1 Chiloscyllium plagiosum
TCATTGAGAGTCTGAGCCCGGCCGTAAGTTCAGATAACCTTTATTGTGACTCAACTTTGTTACAGCTTCAGATCTCCCCAGCAAAAAGGTGTAGAAAAAGTAGCTATTTTTTAAACAGCTCGAGGTCAAAGCGCGCACACTCCCCTCCGCTCCCCCCCGCCACCTCACTTCTTTTACTATTGGTCCAGTTAATAATGGCACTCGGCCATTGTTCCTTCACTACCCTTGCGATGGCACATGAACTCGCTGGTGGCTCTGTCGGTGGGAGGTGCAGGTGATGCCCTTCCTGCACAGAGTGGGTGATTGGCCTCTCCCCATTGTGAATCTGCTGGTGCTTCAGCAGGGTGGAAGAATTGCTGAACGCGTTCTGCCCTTCCCGCACAGAGTGGGTGATTGGCCTCTCCCCATTGTGAATCTGCGGTGCTTCAGCAGGGTGGAAGAATTGCTGAACGCGTTCCCACACTTGGGGCACGAGAACGGCCTCTCCCCAATGTGGACCCACTGGTGCTTCAACAGGGCAGAGGAATTGCTGAAGGCGTTCCCACACTCAGGGCATTTGAATGGCCTCTTCCCTGTGTGGACCTGCTGGTGCTTCAGCAGGGCAGAGGAATTGCTGAAGGCCTTCCAGCACTTGGGGCAGGAGAATGGACTCTCCCCAATGTGGACCTGCCAATGCCTCAGCAGGTTGGAAGAATTGCTGAAGGCCTTCCCGCATTCGTGGCAACTGAAAGGCCTCTCCCTGTGTGCAACCGCTGGTGCTTCAGCAGGGCGGAGGAATCGCTGAAGGCCTTCCAGCACTCGGTGCAGGAGAATGGCCCCTCCCTCGTGTGGACCCATCAGTGGGTCAGCAGGTTGGAGGAATTGTTGACGGCCTTCCAGCACTCAGGCAGGCCTCTTCCCAGTGTGGACCCGCCGGTGCTTCAGCAGGGAAGAGGAATTGCTGAAGGCCTTCCTGCACTTGGGGGAGATGCCTTTCTGCTGCCCCAACTGCGGGAAAGTCTTCAGCAATTCCTCCACCCTGCTGAAGCAATGGCGGGTCCACACGAGGGAGAGGCCTTTCAGCTGTCCTGTCAGGGCCCGCCAGTGCTTCAGCAGGGTGGAGGAATCGCTGAAGACTTTCCCGCTGACAGGGCAGGAGAACGGCCTCTCCTCGGTGTGGCTGCGCCAATGAGACTCCAGGACAGATGGGACATGAAAGCCTTTTCCACGGTTGCCACACTTCCATGGTTTCTCCAAAGGGCAGGATTCCTCTGGTTTCTCCATGGCCGAAGCTTGCGCTGCACACAAATGCGTGTACAGTCCCTCTCTGCCGTGAATTCCTCTTTCCAGACCGTATCGCTGTTACATGATCCACATTTAGTGCACTGCACCAACAGGATTTATCATCCAGTCCCACTGACGCTGAAAATGTACCGAAACAGGAACCAAAAAGCTTTGCTCCTTCTCACAGAATTAAAATTGTTGCGGTCCCGATGGATTGAGTGAC
>NW_025157872.1:0-1486 GCF_004010195.1 Chiloscyllium plagiosum
TGTGATGTTTGATCCTTCTCTGTAACTCAGTATGATCTTGTCTGATCATTCTGCACAGTAACCTGCTACTTCTGTAGGCCTTACCTTTTGATCCCTCTTGCCTCAAAACTTTAGATATCTTCATCTTGTCAACATTTCACATTCTGGCTTCAATAATGTTCTGTGGCATCAAATTTCACTGAGTAACCAGTCTTTGATTAATAAATTAAATCGTCATCTCAGTCTTAAATGGACTACACCATATTCTTAGAAGTGACGCCACCTCCCAACCCTCTATGGTTTGAACGCCCTGGTCATTGAAAGCAACCTTCCTGCATTTACCTTGTTCGTACCTTTTAGAATTTTACTCGTTTCGGTGACATCCTACTTCATCATTCTAAACTTGATTGATTTTCGTCCTAACGAATCCTCTTACGTCAGTCCTGTCATCCCATGAATCTGTCTGGTAAACTTTTATTGTGCCGTCTCCGAATGGAGAACATCCTTGATCAGATAAAGATCCCAAGACTGCACACAACACTCTCGGTTGTGCTGTCAACAATACCCTGCACAATTTCAGCAAGACTTCCCTGCTCATGTGTTCAAATCCTCTCAGTACAAAGGCTAACACGCCGTTTGCCTTCCTCACCTACTGCTGCTCCTGCATGCTTCCGTTCAGCGATTTGTATACAAGAAGACGAGATCTCCTTTCCTATTTTAGTTTCGTAAACTCATGCTGGCTTTGTCCAATCCAGTTCCTGTTTTCCAATGTTAGGCTAACTTTTCTGTCATTCCATGTTTTCTCGCTACTTCCTTTTATAAATCGTGGCGTCATATGAACTGACCTCCAAGCCCTAGATATTGTTTTAGAGTCGATAGAATATTGAAATATGACAATTAATTTACTCTATTTAGACTCCACACTCTATTTACAGAACGCATTCACTGCATTTAGGGTGACTTCATGTACACTGCTGTTTGATTCGCAGTTGGTGGAATTTACTGTCTTTTAATCTCATCAATTTCCACAACGCTATCTCCCTGATAATACTGATTTCTTTCAGTTTCTCCCTCTCTTTTTCTTCCCAGCACTTTAGGAATATTACTTTTATCATCTGTGATGAGAGAACCAATACACATATTTATTTGGTGTGCTATATATTTATCCCACATTATAACATCCTCTGTTTCTCATTGTATGGGATTTGTTTTCAATAATCGTTTTTTATCTCAATTCATATACCTTCAGGAGCTTTAACAATTCATTATTTGCTAACTGTTAAACGAAATTTTCGTTCTGTATTAATTCTTTCTTCATCTTCTGCTGATATCTGATGTTTGCTGCTATTTTCAGCCAATTTATAAGGCTCCTTGAGTACAATACTATGCCTAATATCACTTGTTAGCCATGACATGGCCACGTTTCCCGGTTTCTTTGTGTCAGACAGGAGTGAGAAGCAGTTGCAGTTCCTGAAAATGTTTTTGAAGTGATTGTCATTCCTTTAGG
>NW_025157873.1:0-1486 GCF_004010195.1 Chiloscyllium plagiosum
TAGGCAGGGTGGAGTCTTTCCAACAGGTTATCAATATCGTCTGTGTAGGTAGAAGTGCCTTCCAAATTGGGTGGCAATGAATGACCAGCAACCCTGTCTTACGCATTCATCGTCAGTCTATGTCTAGTCCAGGAATCAGATATTTCGACATAGAGTGCCAGAATCACAACGCACAAGTTACTTATGTTGATGACATCTGTTATGCTACCCAAAATTCTCAACCTGCATCCTGGACCAGGCACTGACTGAAGTCGTTGACATTTGGACAGTCTTCTGCAGCACCTTGCGTCTCACAGTCAACCATCTGAAACCATATCTAATAACTGTCACCTTCACATTCGCCAATATCAACATGAAGTTTCACATTGTGTAGATGTCCACAGATTAATACATGTGTTACCAACGAAATAGATCTGAAGAACACCGGAGCAAAACACAAGCAATGAATCACTTTCACAACTGAACGTGTTGGAAAGTATCTGGTGTAGGTCAGCACATACATATTGGACGGACACTCAGTTGAATGTAACAAAGTTTCACATTGTGTAGATGTCCACAGATTAATATATGTGTTACCAACGAAATAGATCTGAAGAACACCGGAGCAAAACACAAGCAATGAATCACTTTCACAACTGAACGTGTTGGAAAGTATCTGGTGTAGGTCAGCACATACATATTGGACGGACACTCAGTTGAATGTAACAATATGCAACACAACTGGAAGTGTTGGTCTAACTCATCTCCCCAGCGTCCTGATATTAACACACCTCACTCACTCAGACGTTCACCACTTGATGTGAATCCGCAAGCTGTGTGAAAAAGTCTATGCTTCACGTCAACTTGTTTACTCCATAACGCTTATTCAACGAAATGATTGACTTTCAGTGTTAAAAACGGTGGTGCCTTCTTGAATAAATGCCGGTTGGAATATCCTGTGAATCAAGGAATGGAAAACATGGGAAGGCACCAGTGCATTCCTCATGAAGGTCTTACGCCTGAAATGTTGGTTCTCTTGATGCTCGGATGATGCCTGACCTGCTGTGCATTTTCAGCGCCACACGTTTCGATTTTGACTCTGCAGCATCTGCAGCCTTCACCTTCTCCATGACTCTGCAGCATCTGCAGCCTTCACCTTCTCCATTACTGAGGGCTGTCCCCTCTGCTCAATGTGCAGGGAATTAATCATGAGAAACTCCTTGTACGGGAATTGTCTGCTCAGTTTTGGAAAGTTGCTTTTGATAAATACTTGCTTTTTCATAGAACTTACAATTAAACAAATATTCATTCAGTCCCAGAGTTGCATTATTGTTTCATTGATTGGGCAGCCTGATAACAAAAAGTGCATGATTGAAAAGTCGAGGTACAAAGTATTACGGTTGTTACATTCCAGGCTGAATGTGATTTACCTTCATTCTGGGAATATTATCGGACAGACATGTGGAAGTGTGAGGTTTTTGTCAACATACTGACTTAAAAGAGGGAG
>NW_025157874.1:0-1486 GCF_004010195.1 Chiloscyllium plagiosum
GGCACCATTCCATCTGTGTTCCCTCTCAATACATAATGAAGACATTGTTGTCCCATTTCCTGGCAATAATATTTAACCACGTCTGTTATCTCTTCTCCCAGCAACGTTCGCCATACACGTTCCCAAGCTTTTCTCCTTGCAACAACCTGAAACCTCATCCACTACCTGTTCACCGAGATACAGACTGTGACCCAACTGCCACTCTTTTGTCCTAGCAACTGCCTATGAGTCCATTCCACTCTGTTGTCCTCGCAACTGGCTGCGAACCCAAAACCTCCGTGTTCACCTAAACAACTGTCGATGACCAAGTCCATTTCTCTGTCCTGCTAGCAACTGCCTGTGACCCCATTCCCACCCATTTTCGCCAAGCAACTGCCTGTGAAACCATTCACATTGTGTTATCCTCGTAACCGTCAGTGAACTCATCACTGGGAATTTTCTTCCCAGTGACGGTGTGTGAGCACATCCACACAATGTTCCCCTAAAAACGGCCTGTAAACCCGCCCCAACTCTGTTTTCCTAGCAAGATCCTGTGATCACATCCACTCTGTTTTCTCCTCTCAAACGCCTGAGAGCCCATCTCCTTTCTGTTCACCGGAAAAACATCCTATCAACCCAGCCTGACCCACTTCTCCAAGAAACGGCTGGAAAGGCCATCCCTCCTCTATCCCATAACAACGCCCCCTGAAATCTTTCCCACTCTGTCCTCCTCGCAACTGCCTTTGAACCCATCCCTTCCCTTTACCCTGGGAAACTGCCTCTGAACCCTTTTGCACTATGTTCCCCGAATAACGGTCAGGAAACATATTCCCACTCTCTTCTCCCAGCAACAGCCTGTGAACCTGTCCTTATGTGTTCTCCAGCAACGGCCTTTGAACCCAACCCTACTCTGTTCCCCTGGCAACAGCCTGTGGTCGCATGCTCAGACTTTCTTCCAAGCAACAGCCTGTGGCCCCATCTTTAATCTGTTCTCCAAGCAACCTCTTGTGAACCCGTTCCCACTGGGATTCCCCACCAACTGCCTGTGACCCAATCCCTGGTTTGAACTCGAACAGTGGCCTATGATTCCATCCCAACTCTGGTCTCGGAGCAACTGACCGTAATCCACTTCCACACTCTTTTTCAAGCAAAAGCCTGTGAACTCATGGCTAGTGTGATGTCCTAGCAATGGCCGATAAACCATGCCCCAAACTGTTTTCCCAGCAATGGCCTGTGAAACTGACCTCACTCCTCGAATCTGGTTGTGAAAATATCCCCACACTGTTGTCCTTGCAATGGCTTATAAACAACATGCCCGCTGTGTTCCACGAACGACGGTCTAAGACCTAATCCCCACTGTGAGAACTGCCAATCACCGCATTTGTGCTGTTTTTCCAGAAACTGCTTTTGACCCAATCCCTGCTCAGTTCCTCGGCAATGTCCTGTGAAACCATCCCCACTTTGTACTCCGAGAAACTGCCAGTGAACATATTCACACTCTGACCCC
>NW_025157875.1:0-1486 GCF_004010195.1 Chiloscyllium plagiosum
AATTTGTCTGTTCGGTTTCTGTAGTGTTTCTGTTCTGTTTCCGTACTGTTTCTGTTCTGTTTCAGTACTGTTTCTGTACTGTTTTTGTACTGTTTCCGTATTGTTTCAGTTCTGTTTCTGTACTGTTTCCATAATTTGTCTGTTCGGTTTCTGTAGTGTTTCTGTCCTGTTTCCATACTGTTTCTGTACTGTTTCTGTTTTGTTTCCGTAATGTTACCGTACTCTTTCCGTACTGTCTCGGTTCTGTTTGTGTAATGTTTCTGTAGTGTTACCATACTCTTTCCGTACCGTTTCTGTTCTGTTTCCGTACTGTTTCTGTACTGTTTCCATACTGTTGCCCTACTGTTTCCATACTGTTTCCGTACTGTTTCCCTACTGTTTCCCTACTGTTTCTGTACTGTTTCCGTACTGTTTCCGTACTGTTTCTGTACTGTTACTGTACTGTTTCCCTACTGTTTCTGTACTATTTCCGTTCTATTTCTGTTCTGTTTCCGTGCTGTTTCCATACTGTTTTTGTTCTGTTTCCGTGCTTGTTCTGTTCTGTTTCTGCATTGTTTCTGTTCTGTTTCCGTACTGTTTCAGTACTGTTTCTGTACTGTTTCGGTTCTGTTTCCGTGCTGTTTCTGTACTATTTTCTTACTGTTTCCGTTCTGTTTTCATACTGGTTCTGTTCTGTTTCTGTACTGTTTCCGTACTGTTTCTATACTGTTTCCGTACTGTTTCTGTACTGTTTCTGTACTTTTTCCCTACAGTTTCTGTTCTGTTTCTGCACTGTTTCTGTACTGTTACCGTACTCTTTCTGTAAAGTTTCCGTACTTTTTACGTAGTTTTTCTGTTCTGTGTCCGTACTGTTCCCATTCTGTTTCCGTGCTGTTTCTGTTCTGTTTCCGTACCGTTTCTATTCTCTTTCTGTACTGTTTCTGTTCTGTTTCTGTTCTGTTTCCGTACTGTTTCTGTGCTGTTTCTGTTCTGTTTCGGTACTGTTTGCGTACTGTTTCTGTACTGTTTCAATTTTGTTTCTGTACTGTTTCCGCACTGTTTCTGTTCTGTTTCGGTACAGTTTCCATATTGTTTCCGCACTGTTTCCGTACTGTTTCTGTTCTGTTTCCGTACTGTTTCTGTGCTGTTTCTGTTCTGTTTCGGTACTGTTTGCGTACTGTTTCTGTACTGTTTCAATTTTGTTTCTGTACTGTTTCCGCACTGTTTCTGTTCTGTTTCGGTACTGTTTCCATATTGTTTCCGCACTGTTTCTGTACTGTTTCTGTACTGTTTCCGTACTGTTTGCGTACTGTTTCTGTACTGTTTCCGTTTTGTTTCTGTACTGTTTCCGCACTGTTTCCGTTCTGTTCCTGTACTGTTTCTATACTGTTTCCATATTGTTTCTGTTCTGTTTCCGTACTGTTTGTGTAATGTTTCTGTTCTGTTTCCGTACTGTTTCTGTTCTGTTTCCGTTCTGTTTCCGTACTGTTTCTGTTCTGTTTCCGTA
>NW_025157876.1:0-1486 GCF_004010195.1 Chiloscyllium plagiosum
TTACATTTCTGATGGTTCGCAGACCTCTCTAACATTCACTGCGCCCCCTGATTCAATGGCGAAGGTTTTGAATTCTCTTCCTCCTGAGATAATCAGAATTCTTTCTGGTTGCAGTATCCCCCAGATTTCGTTGTGAAAAACAGAGCATTTGTGTCAGAGTCAAGTATTTGCGAGCCTTCATCCACAATTCCTAGCATTTGGATGTAATTTGTGACCCTCCTGGAGATGTGTAGTGTTACTGGATTGACCATGCTAACATGGCCACAGTGTGCAATTTATGTGGGTTGGGCTAGCCATTGTTAATGTGAGTTATGAGGGTAGGGTGGGTGAGCAGGTCATTGCAGACTCAATGGGCCGAACAGACTCTTTCTGCACCCACTGTATTCTGTGATTCTAACTAGTTGTGATTGTTTCACATTTTCCTAATGCCAGGTTCATTCAACTCAGATACATATGCTTCTTTTATGATTCTGTGGGTGCTCACTCACTCATGTCCTTCAGTTTTACATCAATTTCACGCTGTATATGAGGGTGGGAATGGATTTGTAAATATAAAAACTCCAACCGAAACCCCTCACAGGTCAGGAACTGTTTCTGCTACTTTCATCACTCACAAGGAACAGGAAAATAAAGGTTCTGTCACAAATCTTACATGAACATAGCGGTTATAATCACCAGGAAAGGCTGAACAGCTCAAAACACTTTTCTCAAGAAAAGAGGAGGCTCAGAGACAGCCTGGTACAAGTAGAAAGCTTTGTGTCTTTTGTTTTCAGAGATTTGAGGTTGAAATCATAGGGTTGGAAGCATGTTTCATAGCACCTTTGATGATCTGGGGCAATCTTAATGTGCATCTTCCTTTCTAATCAGATGGACAGGTCAATGTCTGAGTGCTTTCCCAAATCCCTGATGAATCTGTCTCCCCTCATAAACTCAGGTGCCTCACCACTCACTGGGTCACGGAGAAACTCTGCCGTTACAATGAGAACTGTCTTTGCTGTCACCTCTCCTCGTACTTCCGCCTCATCCCCACTTCCCTTCATTAAATCCCAGCTGCCTCTAGCCCACCCACATGGACATGTTGAAGAGCATGACAGGAGATTGGATTGAAACCGAGAGTTCAATAACCAGAATGAACGAGGACGGAGGAAATAAGCGGTGATTGTGGGTCCCAGGGGATACAGACTCCAGGCTGAGTCCTTGTGGGCATTCCCGCAGTAATACAAGACAGCATTCCATGATGAGAGTTAAACCCGGGTGGCAGGAGAGGGAGCCACTGAACATGAGCAGGTTTAGTTCAATCACAGGAGGTTTGTTCAGTCAGTAGCAGTGTTCGACACGGAGGTGAAGTGAGCAGTGAGGGGAAATGTTGCCACAAGCTGCAGATGGACAACTTTCATTGGAACAGGAGGAGGCCATAAGCCCCTTAACCCTGCTCTGCCATTCATGATGATCATAGCTGATGCGTGACCTAACGTACAATTTTCAA
>NW_025157877.1:0-1486 GCF_004010195.1 Chiloscyllium plagiosum
ACAATATCATCTCATATTCTTGTCTTTAAATTGATCCAAGGATGCAAATTGCGTGTGATAGTATACCCAACTGTCTCCAACACATTGTTCATGACATAAATATTAAAATTTTCGAAGACCAGAACCAAATTCAATAATTATTTTTCTATGGTACAATACTTTCTCTGGTGGGTGTAGAGTTTTTTTGAGAAGCAACCAATCGGTGCTCAATTTCCATCATCACCTTCCTGTAGCAGTACAGCTCCAACTCCTATATCACTCGCAGCGATGGCAACTTGGAAGGATTTCAAAAACATTGGTGTAGCTAAAACTGGTGCTGTGGTTAATACTACTTTTAAATTCTTAAATGCCTCCTGGCATTGTTCTGCCCACTGAAATTTTGTATTCTTCTTCAGTAAATCTGTTAGCAGTGCCACACCTCTGCCTTTGCAAATTCTGTTTTGTTTTTAGTTTATTACCCGTTTTGCTTCTCTTAATCATTCAAAGAAGTCTGCTCACTGTGCCATATGATCTTTCAATGACTCACTAATGATCACTCTATCCTCCAGATAGACTGCACAGTTCATTAACCCAGCCACAATTCTGTTCATGAGTCTTTAACAATGTGACTGGTATATTCTTCATTCCAAAAGGCATAACTTTGAATTGGCATTGCCCATTTAGGGTTACAACCGCAGAAACCTCTTTCACTTTCACAGATAAAGATACCTGCCAATAACCACACAGTAAGTCCAACTTTGTGATGTAACTGTCTTGACCATTTTTCTCTATGCAGTCCTCCAATCTTGGTATTGGGTATGAGTCTGATTTTGTTACGGCATTGACTTTTAGATAATCCACACAAAATCGTTGAGACCTGTCAGGTTTGGAAACTGACGCAATCAGTGAACTCCCATTGCTCTGACTCAGTTTGATAATACCGCATCGCATCCACTTCCTTCTGGACTAGTGTGGCTTTGAAAGGATTAGGCCTGGAGGGGTGTTATTTTATTGGAACAGCATTCCCTACTTCTACCTCGTGCACGATAGCATTAGTCCTCCCCATCTTGTGCCTGCACTTCTTCTCCTACTGCTGCAACAAATCTTTCCTCAGCGTTATTTGCTTTTGAGACAGATAGTTCACTAGCCTATTCCACCCCCCCCCCCCCGCCCCAAAAAACTTCCTTGTTGTGTAACATATTTTAAGGCAAATCAAACTCCACAACATCTTGATTTGATTCCTCATTCTGCAGTACAGTAACTAACACCTGTTTCTCCAGTTCCTTCTCTCTCTTACAATAAGGTTTCAACATATTCACATGACATACCCGATCCAGATTTCTTTTTCCATATCTGGCATCTTTGTCAGATAGTTTACCTAACACAACTTTTCTCAATTTCAATAGGGACCACTAAACCCGGATTTGAAGGGATCTGCTACCACTGAGAACAATACTAATAAGTCATCCCTATGGGAAACATCCACATTTCAGAGTTTTTACCTGCC
>NW_025157878.1:0-1486 GCF_004010195.1 Chiloscyllium plagiosum
TTTCGGGAAGGATGTGGAAGCATTGGAAAACGTTCATAAGAGATTTAATAGGATGTTGCCTGATTTGGAGGAAAGGTCGTATGTGGAAAGGCTGAGAGACTTGAACCTGTTCTCATTGACAAGAAGAAGGCTAAAAGGGAATTTGATAGAGACATACAAGATGATCAGATATTTAGTGGGTGGTATGGTGGCACAGTGGTTAGCACTGCTGCCTCACAGCGCCAGAGACCCGGGTTCAATTCCAAACTCAGGCGACTGTCTGTGTGGAGTTTGAACATTCTCCCCGTGTCTGCGTGGGTTTCCTCCCACAGTCCAAAAATGTGCAAGTCAGGTGAATTGGCCATGCTAAATTGCCCGTAGTGTTAGGTTAGGGGTATGGGTGGGTGGCGGGTCGGTGTGGACTTGTTGGGCCGAAGGGCCTGTTTCCACATTGTAAGTAATCTAATCAAATCTATTTAGATATGGTCAACAGTGAAAGTCTTTTTTCCTAGGATGATGACACAGCGTGTACGAGGGGGCATAACTAGAAGTTGAGAGGTGATAGATTTAAGACAGATGTCAGAGGCAGGCTACCTGCTAATGTAGTCAACTCAGCCACATTAGGGGGATTTAGACATACTTAGGTAAGCACATGGATGACTTTGGGATAATGTAGGGGGACGAGCTGAGAATAGTTAACAGGTCGGCGCAACATTGAGGGCCGAAGGGCCTGTTCTGCACTGTATTGTTCTATGTTCTATGATTACTTAGGTCCCCTTCCTAAAACCAAAGAGGAAACTAGCATTTTCTAACAGTAATAGAAACCTCGGGAAAGTTTCTGGCAGGAATTCCATTTTGCAATTTGAAGTCAACACGGTTGTGGAGGACTTCCTTACCTTGTTTACCAAATATGGATTATCGAAGGAGAGATGACTAAGGTCCAATTTTGCTGCCAAATTATTTAAGGAGTTCATGCATCGTTTAGGTATTTTACATCAAGTACGTACCACCCTGAGTGCCAAGTTTGAACGGTAATATCAGATCCTAAAGATTATGTTTAGTACTTATTTCTGGGATTAAACACATGGCTGGAATAAAGGTATCTCATGTAAATTACTTGCTATCAGAGATGCTCCAAATGAATCGACTTAGTTTAATCCATTCAAATTTATATTCAGATGGAAAAGAAGAGCGCTTTACAATTAACTATCGAAAAGTACGTTGGTCCGAAGACCGTGTTTTGTTTTTTATATGTTTGCGTGTATCTCTGTCTCCATGTCTTTGCAATGAAGTCTCTGTTGGTTTTTGAGTAAATCTATTAAAATTGCAAACAAAACCACAAACTATTTCTCTTGATTTCTTAATCTTTTCCTATTGTGTTCAGAATCATGCAATGCCATCCACTGCTCCACGAGTGGAAGCTGTCGTTTTTGTGTCTGACAAGATATGAAATACTGTCAATCTCTGACATTGCACAGCTGCTTCATTCGTCACATGATATTTCTGA
>NW_025157879.1:0-1486 GCF_004010195.1 Chiloscyllium plagiosum
ACATGAAACATCACAAAACTCTCCAGTGCCCACTTGGGCTTCCTTGCAAACGACATAATTTCTGACTAGAAGAACAGCAAAATTACCAGCAAAATTTGCAGCAAAACTGGGAGCCCTTGGCTTTTGTTTTGGTCTCATGTGTGTTCTTTTGGATAGTTCTCGAATTGAATGACAATTTGTGAGCAATGGCGATCTGCTATGTGCATTTGAGGGGAAAAACGGAAAATGCAACAACAGCAGATCGAAACAAACCAGGAGCCCACGTTTGCAGTAACTTTGTGCATGATTATTCCAAGCATTAAACATTCATTTCAAAAATTCTGCGGCTGGCTCTCAAAGAAAGTTTTGATTGTTTTATTTCATTTTTCTTCGTGCTCGCAATAAGTAAAAAAGGTTTGACGCCATTCATAAATACCATGAGAATCTGTACTTCCTTTGTGATAAAGACACTACCCATTTTGTTGACAATAATACAGAGCATTATTTCAAAAGCTCCTCAATGGCTACTCTCCTAGTGCAGATGCCCATGATCAGAAGAAGGCAATACTTGCTTGGAGAAACTGAAACAAGTTTTCAATGGAAATAAAAAAAAACGAGTTTTGTTTGTCAACAGAAAGTTAAAACATCAGACGGAACTACCATGAAACATAGCTATTTGATATTACACTGATGTTAAGGATGAATGTCCATTCGGTTAATAAAGGAAATGAACAAATCATTACATCAGACAGCAGCCGAGCTCTTATATTGTGATTTATCGTATTTAACATATGCACAGCAACGCTGTCATTTTGATTTATCGGATAAATCTTTGTTATGGTTAACCTATTGGTCTACAATACATGGATGATAGTCAAAATTAATACGTTCTATTTGTTAATTTTGTGAATGGGAGCAGCCATCATAAATGTATAGAACATATCGTACAGAAAGACAGAATTCGACCCACATTTCCAACTTGTGTGGTTTCATCCGTCTCCACTCTGCCAGACAGCTCATTCTGATTCCGAACAACTCTTTGAGTAAAGATGTTGCTCCTCATTTCATCGCTCGTTCTCTTCCCGATAATTTCAAAATTGTGACCTCCAGTTAAAGACATACCATCTAATATCAACAGAATGTCCTTTAAACTTTCAACATTCAGCACAATTTTAAACAACAACATCCGATATCCTGGTAAGCCATTCTGCTCGAAAGAGTAGATATTCCAACTATTCTACTCTTCGTACCTGAAATTCCTCCGTCCCAGAGTCTTAGAGTCCTGCTGTATGGAAGCATGCTGGACTTTTTCACAAATGAAACAAAGCAATTGGATCATGCAGTGATTCCAGTATGTTGTCTGCTGAGCAAGTGTTTTGCCTGTGTTTGCCGAAATCCCTTTAATCAATTGCTACGCAAGTATTTCTCCAAATGTGCTTTACAAGATGTAACTGTACCTGCATCCGTCATTTCCTCTTGGACTTCAGTCCACACATGAACCATACTG
>NW_025157880.1:0-1486 GCF_004010195.1 Chiloscyllium plagiosum
TGAGAAAGAGGGAATGAACTAAGATAAAAGACTTTTTTAAATGTTTGATGATGTATATTGCATTGATTGTAAGGATTGCGTGGACTCACCTCTCCCTGGCGCCGAAAAGGATTAAAGTAGGGCGATAGGCAGGGTTCAGGGATGGGTGGGTACTGGTATAGTATTATTACGTTAGTAGTACTAACTGTTCAAGGAGATGGGAAAAAGCACCTTACTTCACTATGCCAAAATTATGCTGAACAAAAGGGACTTGCCGACTGTTGGGTCTGTGCAGTATCCCACACCATGGTGAATCTGGAATCCCCACCTCAGTAATACCGTTCACTAAAAAAAGTATGTGATGTACTATAATTTGATGTGGGTTCAAATAATACAAAGTGGAGATCTGAAAGGAGCAAATATAGGGTCTGTGCAGTATCCCACACCATGGTGAATCTGGAATCCCCACCTCAGTAATACCGTTCACTAAAAAAAGTATATAATGTACTATAATTTGATGTGGGTTCAAATAATACAAAGGAGCAAATATAACTTTGCGGGATGGTTCCCAAGGCCAGCCCCGAAAACTCAGGGCGCTATTGATAGTCTTAGAATTTCCCCACCAAAAGGAGCAGTGAATACCACCTGTTTCTGTAATCGGAATGATGATGCACTTTTCCAACTAGGAAAATCATCTTGTTTCCACACCAGTCAAGCCACTGCCACGACCACTCCCTGAATATTAAATGGAACATATTGGGTAAAGGGGTCTGAAGGTCAATCCATTTATTCCAGGATAAAAATATGTTTGTGTGATCTATTGTGTAGAAATACATGCATGTTATGAAGTTGACGAAACACTTCCTCAAGACCAGAAAGGTTGGAGTGACTGCTGTTACCTCCGAATAGAAAAGCATGAGCCCAATCTGAGAAAGGAGGGGTGATAAGACGCAAGACCCGAGAGGTCTCTGAAGGAGACCCTCTGCTATGGACACTACTCCCAAGCTACAGCACCACAAGGGCAGGGGTGGAATACAGAAACTGGCGGCTGCCCTTGAAAATTTACAGAATTGAATGGATTTAGACTATCTTTTGGCCGAAAAAGGGGGAACCTGTGCTTTGATTGGTAAAGAATGCTGCAACTTCATCCCAGACACCTCTTCCATAGTGGAAGATAAGGCGGAAATAACGAAGAAAAAGATAAACAATATAAGACAAATTGGAGATTAGATTAGATTAGATTAGATTAGATTAGATTAGATTAGATTAGATTAGATTAGATTAGATTAGATTAGATTAGATTAGATTAGATTAGATTAGATTAGATTAGATTAGATTAGATTAGATTAGATTAGATTAGATTAGATTAGATTAGATTAGATTAGATTAGATTAGAGGGGAGAATATGCAAACTCCACACAGATGAACTCCGAAAAGATGAAGGATGGTGATGGGAATGGGCAACTGGAGATTGACTGGTTGGGGAAAATGGTTCGTGAATTTCGGC
>NW_025157881.1:0-1486 GCF_004010195.1 Chiloscyllium plagiosum
CTGAACTGTCTCCTCATGTATCCCGGAGATGGGGCCGAGGGAGTGATTGGTCTTCTCTTGTTCCCATACAACAATCACGTGTCTAAATTACCTCTTCCTTTCTCATGAAAGAAGTTTCAGATAGTTCTTATCCTATCCAATTCCCTTGCAATAGCCTCGGTGGGTCTGAATGGCCTCCTGTTATCCCAGTGTAACAATCTCCAGTCACTGTGTGACCTCTTCCAGTTCCTATGTTACATATTTAAGGAGGTTGAATGGACTGATCCTGTTGCTGTTTAACAGGATACTGGTGCCGCATGGCCTACTCTGGGTCAGTGCTATAGGTTCGAGTGGCTGATTGGCCTCCTTCTGTAAATGTATGTCAGGCTCCAGGGGCTGAATAGCCTCGTCCTGTTTTGGTGTAACAGGGTCGAAGGCCTGAATATCCTCCTGTTGTTCCTGTGTAACACACTGGAGAACGGAATGGATTCCTCATTATCTGTGCAATTCACTTCACTTGTTAACTCCTTCTGTCATCTATGTTCAAATAAGTTCATCTTTAATTTTTGTAAACTCCAATGGCTACTGGGTCAACTTGATCATCCTTTCGTTATAAGCTAGCACCTTCATTGCAGGAATCAGTTGAGGGAACCATCTCTGAGCTGCTTCCAATATAACAACATCCTTTCTTCATAGAATAGGCTAAATCTGTACATACTACTCCAGATGTGATCTCTCTGTACAGCAGCATCAACACTTTACCGGCCTGCTGTAAAGTTCCGTCCCAGGTTAGAGCAGTCTCAGCTCTTTGGGGGAATACAGAGCATTGTTGGAAGATCATTGTCCTTCTCTACTCCATCGGTATAACGGGAGTTCTGGAGAAATTAAAGTTTGAGAAGATCATAAATGATGAATGAAATGGTCTCTGCAATTAATCTCCCCAGAGCCCACGTCACTCAGATTCCACAGAATCTAGTAAGGAGGAATCTAGTAAACTGAAAGGAGGAGCAAACGTTGATGGGAGTTATATATCAAAGTGAAAGCTGCAATACAAATGCTGGGCGTGTTATTAAACAGGAAATGAGATATACACATTGGTGGGTACTTCAGTAATAGGGTACTGTTTAAATTCTATCTAAACTGTGTTAACCCAATTGAATGCTCATGCTGGGAAAAATGGATTTCATGAGCACGTGTGAGATGGTTTGCGTTCACATTATGTCAAGCACTGATCTCGAGATCAGGTTATTTAGGAATTGGTGTTGAGTGGTCAGAAGAGCTAATTGAAACTTTTGCTGTAAAGGACCTTTAGGAAACAGTGACCACAATGCATTCGTTTTCTTTTATGCTGTTTGAGTACACGGCAGTTTTTGTTTTATTTGAAGTAACCGTTATAAATCTGAATCATGCAAGCCATGAAAGTGTGAGGCGAAAGTGGGGACTACAAATGCTGGAGATCAGAGTCGAAGAGTGTGGTGCCGAAAAATCACAGTCAGGCAGCATACTA
>NW_025157882.1:0-1486 GCF_004010195.1 Chiloscyllium plagiosum
CGCTGTTCCAGGACTCACTGTTCACACACTGTTTCTGAATCACTCTTCATACACTGTTCCGGTACTCACTGTTCACACTCAGTTCCGGGACTCACACTTCACACACTGTTCCAGGACTCACTGTTCACACACTGTACCGGAGCTCACTGTGCACGCCCTGTTCCAGGACACACTGTTCACACACTGTTCCGGTACTCACCATTCACACACTGTTTGGTACACACTGTCCACACACTGTTCCGGGACTCACTGTTCACACACTGTTCCGGGACTCACTGTTCACACACGGTTCTGGGGCTCACTGTTCACACATTGTTCCGATACTCACTCTTCACACATTGTTCCGGTACTCACTGTTCACACACTGTTCCGGGTCTCACTGTTCACACACTGTTCCGGGACACACTGTTCACACACTGTTTGGGACTCACTCTTTACACATTGTTCCGGTACTCACTGTTCACACACTGTTCCGGGATTCAGTGCCCATGCACGGTTCCGGGGCTCACTGTTCACACATTGTTCCGATACTCACTCTTCACACACTGTGCCGGTACTCATTGTTCACACAGTGTTCCGGGACTCACTGTTCACACACGGTTCTGGTACTCACTGTTCACACACTGTTGTGGTACTCACTGCTCACACACTGTCCCGGGACTCACTGTTCACACACTGTGCCGGTACTCACTGCTCACACACTGATGCGGTACTCATTATTCTCACAGTGTTCCGGGACTTGTTCCGGGACACACTGTTCACATACTGTGCCGGTACTCACTGTTCACACACTGTTGTGGTACTCATTGTTCACACAGTGTTCCGATACTCACTGTTCACACACTGTTCCTGGACACACTGTTGACACACTGTTCCGGGACACACTGTTCACATACTGTGCCGGTACTCACTGTTCACACACTGTTCCGGGCGCACTGTTCACACACTGTTCCGGGACTCACTGTTCACACACTGTGCCGGTACTCACTGTTCACACACTGTTCCGGGACTCACTGTTCACACACTATTCCAGGCTCACTGTTCACACATTGTTCCGGGCTCACTGTTCACACACTGTTCCGGGACTCACTGTTCACACACTGTTACGGGACTCACTGTTCACACACTGTTCCGGGCTCACTGTTCACACACTGTCTGGGACTCACTCTTCACACACTGTTCCGGTACTCACTGCTCACACACTGTTGTGGTACTCACTGCTCACACGCTGTTGTGGTACTCATTGTTCACACAGTGTTCTGGTACTCACTGCTCACACGCTGTTGTGGTACTCACTGTTCACACACTGTTGTGGTACTCATTGTTCACACAGTGTTCCGGGACTCACTGCTCACACACTGTTGTGGTACTCATTGTTCACACAGTGTTCCGGGACTCACTGTTCACACACTGTTCCGGTACTCACTTTTCACACACTGTTCCGGGACACACTGTTCACACAGTGTTCCGGGGCTCACTGTTCACA
>NW_025157883.1:0-1486 GCF_004010195.1 Chiloscyllium plagiosum
TTGAAGCCAACCTTGTGATCAAATTAACTCTGCTGATAGGTCAACTGCTGCACACTCTGAAACTTTCAGCCTATCCTTGCAGCTCTTTTTGCAAGGTTCCACATCAAGCAGGGTGAGTCAGTCCACACCAGGTTCATTTAAGTGTTGTGTTTGAATGGAACACTGAAGCTACCAATGGGAAGTCTCCTCAAAATGTCCTTGTTGAAAAGCTAACAGCCGTATAGACCAGAGAGACATTGAGGAGTAATAAATTCCAAGGAGATACAAGGCCCAGCAAAGTGTATAGAATAAAATGATACAATCATGGCAGCACAGAAAGACACCATTCAGCCCATTAAATCCATGTAGCTATTCCCAGAAGCAGTTCCACTAAACCACCCATTCACACCTTCTTTTTCCATGGCCCTGCAAGCTCTTCAGTTCTTTCAGATGTATATAAAATTTGCTTTTGTTATGCCACCAGGCAGTGTCTTCAAGCTTGTAGAATCCCTACAGTGTGGAAGCAGGTCATTCAGCCCATTGAATCCAAACAGCATTCCACCCAGACCTGCCACTGTACCCCAACCCTACATTGCCCATGGCTAATCCACCTAACCTACACATCCCGAATACAACCAGCAATTTTGCATGGGAAATCCAACTAACCTGCACCTCATTGGACTGTGGGAGGAAACTAGAGCACCAGCAGAAAATCCATGTAGATACGGGGAGAATCTGCAAACTCTGCACAGTCACCTGAGACTGCAATCGAACCTGGTTACCTGTCATTGTGATGCAGCAGCAGCAGCAGGGCTAACCATTGAGCTACTGTGCTGCTCCCACTGTGTTAACATGCTTGTCCTCATGTCACTGTTGATCCTTTGAAGCTGTTTAAATCTGTGTCCTCTGGTTCTCAAACTTTCCATCAATGGGAACAGTTTCTCCCGACCTATTTTGAACACCTCAAGCAATTCTTCTTTCAATTTTCTCTTCTCTCCGAAGAATGAGCCCAGTTTCTCCAATCTTCCACTTAAATTAGTAACCATGCTCCTAAAACTAGTCTGCATCCTCTCCAAAGCCTGGGATTTAGAAATAGACTTTGGTTGAAGTGATATCAGTGTTTTACAAATAATCATTACACCTTCCTTGCTCTTTCTCTCTATGTCCTGAGAGGTAAAGCTCAGAATAAGGTCTCTTTCATAGTACATTTGTAATACAGTGGCAACTGCTCAGGCCTCTGGATATTATGAGGGAAAGCATCTCTTATTCAATTTACATTTGGCCCATTATTCAGGAGGCAAAGGAGATCTGGAGGTGATCCAGAAGCTCCACATTTAAGTCAGATCTCAATGCACAACGCTCCATAACAATGAAACTCAACAACCAATTCAACACTGGCAGGCAGTAAGGAAAGCAACGATTCCTGATCAGCCATATGATAGGAAGACACTCTTCTCATTGACCATAGGTTCAAATTTCAACTCCCCCTCCCACTCTGCAGAGGACA
>NW_025157884.1:0-1486 GCF_004010195.1 Chiloscyllium plagiosum
GTCTTATCAAAAATGTACCTGTCGGTTTTTTTATGGAATATGAGAACATTGTTTTAAATCTACACCTGTCAGTTTCTCCAATATGAATGTTTGAGTGCAGTTTTCGATCTATACCGGATAGTTCCAACTACATGAATGGATGAGTGCATTTGAAAGTATCTGTACCTTTCAGTGTGTGCTCTGTGAATAAGTGAGTGTACTTATAATTTTTGGTTCTGTTTAACATGACACTTGCCAGAAACTGCAGGAGCTCTTTTTACTTCAAATCTGTTGCTCAACATGAATAAGATTTTATCTATTGCCATCCATGTCCGAGTAGCATGGTGGCACACTGTTTGCTGTGATGGAGCTGATCACTAATGCCAAGCTATCTTATCTAATTCATTCCAAGACAGATTTTAGTAAAGGCTCTAAATACTCTAAAAGTTGATTGTAGTGAAGCTGAACAGACTGCTAGACCATGCACCAAATCTGCCAGTCACAACATCATTAGAATAGCCAGATGTCCTTCCACACACAGTATGTGAGGCATATGGTGGGCTCGAAAAGGGCAACAGGTGCATTAGGAAAGAAAACAGATCCATTCAAAAACAAGCTTTGGGTTGGGTCATTAATTGAGAGGTTTATAAAATCATGAGGGGCATGGATAGGGTTAATAGACAAGATCTTTTCCCTGGGATGGGGGAGTCTAGGACTAGAGGGCATAGGTTTAGGGTGAGAGGGGAAAGATATGAAAGAGACCTAAGAGCAACCATTTTACTCAGAGGGTGATGCATGTTGTCGGACTTTTGCTCAATCTACCAACTTACTTTTTTCTATGTGTGAGCCAAGTCCTGCATGTTCTTTAAATGAAGCAATAGCAGAAGATATTCGGTCTCACACTTTTAGTTTATTTTAGCAGTAAGTAGATAAAGCATACGGAGCTCTGGGTCTCGACCTTTCTGTCCATGTCAAACTATATAGTGTGTCAGTTCAGAAAATCCCACACCTTTCTGTCCCTGACCCAGTCTTTTTATATAATAAAAAACGTCATGCAATCACTGAGGTGGGATTGTCTTCTGATTGGCTGTTGATCTGACTCCATTCTCCGCCTCCTTGCGTTCCCGGATGTCCGACCCCATGTGACCTTGTTTTGCCCGCGAAACGGAGTACCACGTGACCCTGTTTTGCCCACGAAACGGAGGACCTCTTGACCCTGTTTTTCCCATGAAACGGAGGACCACGTGACCTCCTTGCACGCCTCCGGCGCGTGAAACAGAGCATCACGTGACCTCCCTGCATGCCTCCGGCGCGTGAAACAGAGCATCATGTGACCTTGTTTTGCGCGCGCGCATAACGGAGCATCCCCAAAGGCTTTCGAATGCTGAGTATATTTACACTCGCAGCCAGCCATATATTTATAAGTAAGTCATATATTTACAAGTCCCCCTTTTGGTCTCATGAAAATGAGACTAACAAACCAGTTTTATACATCACATTCGCTCTC
>NW_025157885.1:0-1486 GCF_004010195.1 Chiloscyllium plagiosum
CTAAGTGGGGTGTCATAGCAAGGCCACCCATTGCCATAGCCTCCGATTTTGAAAAATTAATTTTATAGCCTGAGAATGCGCTAAATGTATTAATAACTTGGATTAGGTGAGGTACGGACATCAGAGGATTACTGAGGAATAGAAGAACATCACTCTGCATAAAGGTTAATTTTATGTTTACCTGTACCAATCCTCGAGGCCGTTATATTAGGATCAGCTCGTATAGCTTCTGCTAGTGGTTCAATTATTTGCGTAAATAACAATGGCGAGAGAGGACATCCCTGACTGCAGCCCCTACCCACACTGAAGCTATCCGAACCTAATCCATTGGTAACCACAACTGTTTTGGGATCACTATATAATGTTGAGACCCATTTGGTAAACACCCTTTCCAACGCCAAACCTTTCCAATGTGTAAAACAAATATGACCATTCAACCCTATCAAATGCCTTTTCCGCGTCTAATGAAACTACTACTCCTGGTATCTTTCCCTGATGGCAGGCTTGAATCAAAATCAAAACCCTTCTAATATTATTGGATGATCTACGGCCCTTAATAAACCCCGTCTGATCCTCCTTTATAATATGTGGCAGTACCCTTTCTAGTCTCAGTGCTAACGGTTTAGAAAGGATTTTAAAATCTACATTTAGCAAGGATCTTGGTCTGTATGATGTACAATCTTCTGGATCCTTTCCTTTTTTAAGGATAAGAGAGATATTTGCCTCTTTCAGCGAAGGCGGGAGACAGCCCTGACTATATGCATAGTTATATATGTCCATAAGTGGACCAGCCAATATTTCTGTAAATTCTTTATAGAATTCAGCTTGAAAACCATCAGGGCCCGGTGCCTTACCGCTCTGAAGTTGCCTAATTGCATCAAGTATTTCTTGGACTGTTTGAGGAGCATTTAGGACCGATACATGTTCCGGAGTTAGGCCTGGAAAGGTCAATTTTTTTAAAAAATGACTGCATCCTCCTCGTCCTATCTTCACAATCCTGCGATTTATATAACTGAGAATAAAATTCTCTAAAGATCGCATTAATTTTTTTATGATCATGAGTCAGAATACCCGTACTTTCCTTGATAGATGTAATAGTCTGAGGGGCCTTTTTTTTCTTTGCAAGAAATGCTAAGTATCTACCCGGTTTGTCGCCATATTCATATAACCTTTGTTTTGCAAATAATATTTCCCTCTTAGCCGTTTGAGTAAGTGTAGTGTTTAGAGCTGTCCTAAGAGCCATAATCCTTTGCAATTTAATAATAGAAGGTCTATCAGTGTATGCTGTTTCAGCTGCTTTTAAGCGAGCTTCAAGCAGACGCTGTTGTTCTCCCCTCAATTTCTTCTGGGTCGCTGAGTAGGAAATGATCAAACCTCACATGTAAGCTTTGATGGTCTCCCACATCGTTGATGGGTTGCTAGCTGTACCTGAATTAATTTCTAAAAAAGTTTTAAATCTTGAGAGAAGTACTTTACAAATTTACTA
>NW_025157886.1:0-1486 GCF_004010195.1 Chiloscyllium plagiosum
CTTCTTCCCCTCTCCCACTCACCTATGGTACTCACCTATGCCCAGGTGTGTGCTATTACAGACCATGCCCAGGTATATGTCAGTATAGACTGTGCCCAGGTGTGTGCTATTACAGTCCACGCCCAGGCATATGCCAGTACAGACTGTGCCCAGGTGTGTGCTATTACAGTCCATGGCCAGATATATGTGTGCTATTACAGTCCATGCCCAGATATATGTCAGTACAGACTGTGCCCAGGGGTATGCTCTGATAGAAAATGCCCAGGTATACATCAGTACAGAGTGTGCCCAGGTGTGCGCTATTACAATCCATGCCCAGGTACATGTAAGTACAGACTGTGCCCAGGTGTGTGCTATTTCAGTCCATGCCCAGGCAATGCCAGTACAGACTGTACCCAGGTGAATGTTATTATAGACCATGCCCAGGTATATGTCATGTCAGACTGTGCCCAGGTGTATGTTCTCATAGATCATGGCCAGGTATATGCCAGTACAGACTGTGCCCAGATGTGTGCTATTACAGTCTACGCCCAGGTATATGTCAGTACAGACTGTGCCCAGGTTTGTGCTATTACAGTCCACGCCCCAATATATTTCAGTACAGACTGTGCCCAGGTGTATGCTCCCATAGAAAATGCCCAGGTATATGTCAGTACAGACTGTGCCCTGGTGTATGCTCCCATAGATGATGCCCAGGTAAATGCCAGTACAGACTATGCCCAGGTGTCTGCTATTACAGACCATGCCCAGGTATATGTCAGTACAGACTGTGCCCAGGTGTCTGCTATTACAGTCCATGCCCAGGTATATGTCAGTACCAACTGTGCCCAGTTTTCTGCTATTACAGTCCACACCCAGGTATATGTCAGTACAGACTGTGCTGAGGTGTGTGCTATTACAGACCATGCCCAGGTATATGTCAGTACAGACTGTGCCCAGGTGTGTGCTATTACAAACCATGCCCAGATATATGTAAGTACAGACTGTGCTCAGGTGTGCACTATTACAGATCATGCCCAGGTATATGCCAGTACAGACAGTGCCCAGGTGTGTGCTATTACAGTCCACGCCCAGGTATATGTCAGTACAGACTGTGCCCAGGTGAATGTTATTATAGACCATGCCCAGGAACATGTCAGTACAGACTGTGCCCAGGAGTATGCTCCGATAGAAAATGCCTGTGTATATGTCAGTACAGACTGTGCCCAGGTGTATGCTCCCATAGATCATGGCCAGGTATATGCCAGTACAGACTGTGCCCAGGTGTGTGCTATTACAGTCCATGCCCAGATATATGTCAGTACAGACTGTGCCCAGGTGTGTGCTCCCGTAGACCATGCCCAGGTCGATGTCAGTACAGACTATGCCCAGGTGTGTGCTATTACAGACCATGCCCAGGTATATGTCAGTACAGACTGTGCCCAGGTGTGTGCTATTTCAGTCCATGCCCAGTTACATGTCAGCACAGACTGTGCCCAGGTGTGTG
>NW_025157887.1:0-1486 GCF_004010195.1 Chiloscyllium plagiosum
TTTGCACGGTAGGGGAATAAAGGGTAGTTGGGATAATGCAGGGAGGAGAAGCCGAGATGATGTAAAGATCAGCCATGATCTTAACGATGGTGGAACAGGCTGGACGGGCCAAATAGCCTACTCCTGCTTATCTTACTATGAAACTATAACCCTGCATTTCCCATTGGCTAACCCACCTAACCTGCACATCCCTGGACACTCTGGGCAATTTAGCATGGCCAATCCAAATCAAGGCTGGTGAGTGATGTGGAAAACGATCAGAGAACTAAAGAAAGGGACAAAGAGAGAAAATGTCCCAGCAATCAAAACTGGATTCTAAGGATCACAAAAACTGAAACTAACAACAGTGTGTCTGAAAGTGTGCTGCATTGTAACAAAAGTGAATGAATTGACTGTACACATTGAAGAGAATAATTATGATCAGAGACTCCTTACAGAGACCTGCCTTCAGGATGGCAGAAATTAGATCCTGAATATAGAGGGTTTGGTCAAATGGGAAGCGAGGTAAAGGTAGAGGGTGGGCACTGCTAATCAAAGCACTGATCACAGGGTAGTCTGGTGTCAGCTCGGATTTCAGGTCCGGATTTCTCTGTCCCCTGTTGAACTCCCTGTTCCCACAGAGTAAGATGTTGGTCTGTTCCCAGCTCTGCTGGATTTCCGCTGAAGCTCTGACCCCCTGCCACACCTTCCGGAACAATAAAACATTCAGCCATTGAGACCCAACCCACAATTGACCAGCCTGTCAACCATCCAGACGTGGAGTGTAGTCATAGCAGGGTTAACAAGCAAATAAAATGAAACAAAATTAGAAATAAATAGGTGCTTGTGTTTAATGTTTGTTCATTGGGAAGTGTAATGGAAAATTAACATTTATGTGAAATCTATAAAAGCATAGGGGAACAAAGAAGGAAGGGCCTGACTTTGCAGAGGGCAAGCATTGCAGACAGACAGAAAAATGTAACGTTAAACCGACCTAACAATAGACTTTCAAGGCCAGTAAACTACTATATCAACAGTCAAGTAATGAGAAAAACAATTCCATATATGGAAAGGAACTCTAATGTTCCAGGCTCCTGGCCTTGAGGTGTTGATAAGGAAAAGTGAATTATATTATAAAGGGAATATGGGAAAGCTATCAGGCGCCCCTTACATGAGGCGTCTTGACAATGTATCGGGTCCCTTTGCAGAGGTTAAAAATAAACTTTTTCTTTGCTCTTGCTAATAGTCGAGTCGATTTAATTTGCATGACAGTAAACTTGGGGGCTCTCCCAGGACCCCGCAACTGGGGAAGATTCTGAAGATTCCCAGGAGGTGTAGGCGCCAGCGCATTGAAGGACTTTCACTTCATCTCGAGTGCTAAATTGGCCCCTTTCGCGAGAGGGTTGGGAATCTGTGGATCATCCTGGCGCCGGGTTCCGAATCGAATAGGTTCCGGCTTAAGTAATCCTACATAGAGACTCGTTCTAAGAGAATAAATAAATCAGGA
>NW_025157888.1:0-1486 GCF_004010195.1 Chiloscyllium plagiosum
CTCACACAAATGTCTGGGAATGCGGATTTCTTCTTGGAACAGTTGGATTTGGCTGAATTCCCTTTGCTTCGAGCTGTACAGAGACTCTTATGAATCCTCCACGAATGATAAAGATGACTCAGGATTTTTCTGCTCTCACGCCTTGTTTTCAGGCAGAACAAAGTAAGAGAGAGAGACCAATTGGCCTCTGCTTCTGAAGCAAGTAATATTTTTCTCCGTTTCTGCGTGGAAAAATGCAAGAATGTTAACTGAACACCAAACTGGACCATGTGCACTCTCCATATACATTCTCTAGAATGGATGATAATAGACTGTATGCTCTATGCAGCATCATTGCTGTTGTTGTGCACAGTACCTTTCATTAGCAAAAGAAAATAATGTGCCCGTTTTATGATTTGATAAAATGCTTATATGCGCCTGCGTAATTTTTTAAAATGGGTTGACATCTTCATAATATTTATGTTGATACCAATGCATCTCATTCAAAAAATTATTATCTAGCTTTAGTCTTCTTAACAAGACAAAATATGTATCCAGCTGAAGGACTTCTCTGAAAATCGTGGTTCAGTAAGATTTCTCATCTAAGATCTAAACAGATAATCCCAGATAACAAAACGCCTTCATTTCAGGAATGAGTAAAGGGAAGCATCGTTGAACATCTTTGAAAGGAATTGTATCCTTTTTTTTAGTTTAGAGGATCAGAACTGCACCCAGAGTATCTGATGTGGTCTCAGAAATGCCCTGTACAGATGCAGTGAAATATTCCTAATTAAACCCAATACCGTTGCCACAAACAGCATCATTCCACTTACCTTCCGAATCACTTGCTGCATCTGCAGACAGACTTCATATATTCATGTACCAACAATATGAAAAACATCTGCATCACAGAGTTCTGCAATCTCTCTCCATTTAAATTGTTCCCAACTGCAATAGACAACTCACGTTATATTATTTCTGCTGAAGGTATGCTCACTACCCTTCCCTGTCTACATCATAATGCAGATTCACTACCTCTATTTGAAGATATATTGAATGATAATTTTGGTGTACAAGGTAATTCAGCTTTGGTCCATTCGGTCCCTTCATTCAAATATTTTACATAGATTCTTGATCATTGATGACTCCACAGAGATTTCTGAGGCAAAACTAGTTTCAGTTTTGTTAAAATACATCATATATCTCAATGTAAACTCCCTGTTAGTGACAGAGTCCTTTTTCCTGTGCAGCAGTTCGTGCGGGTTGAATGGCCTCCTCCTGGGCTGTGTAATGTACTCAGCGAGCTGAATTACCTCATTCTATATTCCTGTGTAATTCCTTAGAGGGGCAGAATGGTCTCCTCCCGTCTCATTGTAACGATCCAGTCTGGCTGAATGGGATGGTCCTCTACCCTGTAATCGCATTGAGGGGTGGATTGAGGGAACAACACATGGGTTAGGGACGGCAGTATATCTCTGTAACAGCATCGAGGGTGGATTGAGGGAAC
>NW_025157889.1:0-1486 GCF_004010195.1 Chiloscyllium plagiosum
TCTGTGGTAACAGGCGGGATTTAAGGATGGTGTGTTGCCTTCCTGGTGCCAGGGTTAAGGATATTGCAGACAGAGTGTAGGAAATCCTCAAGGGCGAAGGTGAAGAGCCAGAGGTGGTGATACACGTCGGCACAAACGATGTCGGGAAGAAGAGGAGGAACATACTACAGCGGGACTTCGGAGAACTAGGAAGAAGGCTGAAAAGCAGGACGTCCAGGGTGGTTATCTCTGGTTTGCTCCCTGTTCCTCGGGCTGGTGAGGCCAGGAACAGGGAGATAATGGACTTGAGCGTGTGGTTGGGGAACTGGTGCAGGAAGCAAGGATTTAAATTCTTTGATCACTGGGGTATGTTTTGTGGTAAGCATAAATTATACAAAAGAGACGGTTTGCACCTTAATAGGTTGGGGACCAGCATTCTGGCAGGCAGGTTTGCTACTACAACACAGCTGCATTTAAACTAAATAATGGGGGGGAGGGGACAAACTGGATGTTTAAGAAGGAAATTGAAGGGCAAGTTAGAACAAGGGAAGTCAAGAAAGACAACGGTATCAATGAAGCAGAAAACTCGAAAAGGGATCATGCCTTAAGGTTGAGTGAAATAGGGGTTGATAGGAAGGGTTAGGGCAGTACCAAATTAAAAATACTATAAATGAATGCACGAAGTATTAGAAATAAGATGGATGAGCTTGAGGCTCTTTTGGAAATTGGCAGCTATGATATTGTGGGGATAATATCGTGGCTTCAAGTGGACAGGGCCTGGGAAATGAATATTCAAGGCTATCGTAAGGATAGACTGATGGGCAGAGAGGGTTGGGTGGCCCTGTTGATAAGGGATGATATTCAGTCCCTTGCGTGGGGGGACCTAGAATCAGGGGATGTAGAGTCAGTATGGATAGAGCTGAGAAATTCTAAGGGTAGAAAGACCCTCTTGGGAGTTATCTACAGGCTCCCAAACAGTAGTATGGATGTAGGGTGTAAGTTGAATGAGGAGCTGAAATTGGCCTGTCGCAAAGATGTTGCTACAGTTGTTATGGGGGATTTCAATATGCAGGTAGACTGGGAGAATCAGGATGGTATCGGACCTCAAGAAAGAGACTTTGTGGAGTGCCTCCGAGATGGATTCTTAGAACAGCTGGTGCTGGAGCCTACCAGGGAGAAGGCAATTCTGGATCTGGTATTGTGCAACGAACCAGAATTGATCAGGGACCTCGAAGTGAAGGAGCCATTCGAATGTAGTGACCATAATACAATAAGCTTCAATCTGCAATTTGAAAGGGAAAGGGTACAATCGGTAAAGGGAACTATGGAGCTATGAGGGAGGAGCTGGCCAAAGTTCAATGGTGCAATACCTTAGCACGGATGACAGTGGAGGAACAATGGCAGATATTTCTGAGTATAATGCAGAAGATGCAGGATCAGTTTATTCCAAAAAGGAAGAAAGATCCTATGAGGAGGCCGTGGCTGACGAGGGAAGTTAAGAAACATA
>NW_025157890.1:0-1486 GCF_004010195.1 Chiloscyllium plagiosum
TGTGGGAGAATGGGATAGAGCACAGTGGGACAGGGAGGGATAGAGCACAGTGGGATAGAGAGGGATAGAGCACAGTGGGGAAGATAGGGAGAGAGCACAATGGGATAGAGAGGGATAGAGTACAGTGGGGGAGAATGGGATGAAGTACAGTGGGATAGAGAGGGATCGACTACAGTGGGGGAGAATGGGATAGAGCACAGTGGGACAGAGAGGGATAGAGCACAGTGGGATAGAGAGGGATAGAGCACCGTGGGGAAGAATGGGAGAGAGCACAGTGGGATAGAGAGGTATAGAGTACAGTGGGGGAGAATGGGATAGAACGCAGTGGGTTAGAGAGGGATAGAGCACAGTGGGACAGAGAGGGATAGAGCAAAGTGGGGGAGAATGGGATGGAGTACAGTGGGATAGAGAGGGATAGAGTACAGTGGGGGAGAATGGGATAGAGCACAGTGGGACAGAGAGGGATAGAGCACGGTGGGATAGAGAGGGATAGACCACAGTGGGGGAAAATGGGATCGAGCACAGTGGGATAGAGAGGGATAGAGCACAGTGGGGGAAAATGGGATAGACCACAGTGGGATAGAGAGGGATAGAGCACAGTGGGATAGAGAGGGATAGAGCATAGTAGGGGAGAATGGGATAGATCACAGTGGAGGAGAATGGGATAGATCACAGTGGGATAGAAAGGGATAGAGTACAGTGGGATAGAGAGGCATAGAGCACAGTGGGGGAGAATGGGATAGAGCCTAGTGGGATAGAGAGGGATAGAGTACAGTGGGATAGAGAGGGATGGAGCACAGTGGGATAGAGAGGGATAGAGTACAGTGGGGATGAATGTGATAGAGCACAGTGGGATAGAGAGGGATAGAGCACAGAGTGATAGAGTACTGTGGGATTGAGAGGGATAGAGCACAGTGGGGAAGAATGGGATACAGCACAGTGGGATAGAGAGGAATAGAGTATAGTGGGGGAGAATGGGATAGAGCACAGTGGGATATAGAGGGATGGAGCACAGTGGGAGAGAATGGGATATAGCACAGTGGGACAGAGAGGGATAGAGCACAGTGGGATAGAGAGGGATAGAGCATAGTAGGGGAGAATGGGATAGATCACAGTGGGGGAGAATGGGATAGATCACAGTGGGATAGGGAGGGTTGGAGTACAGTAGGGGAGAATGGGATAGAGCACAGTGGGATAGAGAGGGATGGAGCACAGTGGGGGAGAATGTGATAGAGCACAGTGGGACAGAGAGGGATAGAGCACAGTGGGGGAGAATGGGATAGATCACAGTGGGATAGAAAGGGATATAGTACAGTGGGATAGGGAGGGTTGGAGTACAGTAGGGGAGAATGGGATCGAGTACAGTGGGGGAGAATAGGATAGAGTACAGTGGGATACAGAGGGATAGAGTATAGTGGGATAGAGAGGGATAGAGCACAGTGGGATAGAGAGCGATAGAGCACAGCAGGGGAGAATGGGATAGAGC
>NW_025157891.1:0-1486 GCF_004010195.1 Chiloscyllium plagiosum
AGGACACTCATGACCCACACAGCACACTCAATGCCCCACACAGGACACTCATAACCCAAGCAGGTCACTCATGACCCACGCAGGACACTCAATGACCCACGCAGGGCACTCATGACCCCGCAGGACACTCAATGACCCACGCAGGACAATCATGACCCACGCAGGACTTTCAATGACCTAAGCAGGACACTCATGACCCACGCAGGACACTCAATGACCCACGCAGGACACTCATGACCCACTCAGGACACTCAATGACACCCGCAGGACACTCAATGACCCACACGGGACACTCAATGACCCACGCAGCTCACTCAATGACCATCACAGGACACGCAACGACCCACGCAGGACACACAATGACCCATGCAGGACACTCATGACCCACGCAGGACACTCAATGACCCACGCAGGACACTCAATGACTCACACAGGACACTCATTGACCCATGCAGGACACTCATGACTCACGCATGACACTCATGTCCCACGCAGGACACTCAATGACCCACGCAGGAAACTGAATGACCCACGCAGGATACTCAATGACCCACGCAGGACACTCATGACCCACACAAGACACTCAATGACCCACGCAGGACACTCAATGACCCACGCAGGATACTCAATGGCCCAAGCAGGACACACAATGACCCATGCAGGACACTCATGACCCACGCAGGACACTCACTGACCCACGTAGGACACTCATGACCCACGCAGGACACTCAATGACCCCCACAGGACACTCAATGACCCATACAGAACAATCATGTCCCACGCAGGACACTCATGACCCACGCAGGACACTCAATGACCCACACATAACACTCAGGACCCACACAGGACACTCAATGACCCACGCAGGACACTCAATGACCCATGCAGGGCACTCATGATCCACACAGGACATTCAATGACCCACGCAGGACACTCATGACCCACACAGCACACTCAATGACCCACACAGGACACTCATGACCCGCGTAGGACACTCAATGAACCACGCAGGACACTCAATGATCGATACAGGACACTCATGACCCACGCAGGACACCCTAATGATCCACGCAGGACACTCATGGCCCACGCAGGACACTCAATGATCCACACAGGACACACATGAACCACACAGGACACTCAATGACCCACGCAGGACACTCATGACCCACGCAGGACACACAATGACCCACGCAGGACACTCAATGACCCATGCAGGACACTCAATGACCCACACAGGAGACTCCCTGACCAACGCAGGACAGTAAATGACCCACACAGGACATTTACTGACCCACACAGGACACTCCGGACTCACGCAGGACACTCATGACCCACGCAGGACACTCAATGACCCACGCAGGACACTCAATGACCCACGCAGGACACTCATGACCCACGCAGAAAACTCAATGACCCCCACAGGACACTCAATGTCCCATACAGAACACTGATGTCCCACGCAGGACACTCATGACCCACGCAG
>NW_025157892.1:0-1486 GCF_004010195.1 Chiloscyllium plagiosum
GAAAATATGTCAATGGCAAAATTAGGGGAAAAAATTGTGCAGCTTTCCTACAGTTTGATACCAGATAATTGAGGACGGGGAAATAGCAGAACTATGGAGCAAATACGTCAGTTATGCCTTCACAGAAGAAAGCAAAACAAAAAAGAAAACTTCCTAGTAATACGACGGAACTTTAGTCTGGTGAGAAAAAGGGAATAGAATTAAATTATCAACTAAAAAGTTTGGAGAAAGTATCGGACTGAAATTAATGGGCATAAACAAAGTCACCGGAGATGCATGAAATAGGAATCATATTTGAGAAAGTGGCTTTTAGCAAAATTATGTAGAAGCTATCAAAGCAATACGAGTGGAATTTCAGAAAGAATTTTGATAAAGCCCCAAGCTTATTGTGCAATTTCGAATCCTGTGGGACTGGGGCTAATATATGGTCAGGGTTCTCGAAGGACAGAGCTGGCAGGAAACAGTGAGTATGAATAAGACAACGTTTTTTTTTTAAATGGAAGGCGAGGAGTATACAGCAAGGATCGTGGTTTGGGCGCCAGCTATTGCCAATACACATCATATATTTGGTTGAGTGTCTCAAATGCAATATTTCCAAGTTGGCTGACAGCACTAAATAATGTCAGCTTGTGAGTGGGTGAGGAGGATGTAAAAAAGGTCCAAGGTGAGTGAGACAAGTGAAATGACTGGGCAAGTACGTGGCGGATGGAGAGCAATGGGAGAGATGAGATGTTGTGCACTTTGATGGGAACAATGGAATCGCAGCCTATCATTTGAAAAGGGACTGGTTGAAAAATGTTGCTCCATAAAGGAACTTAAGCTGCATTTTTGTTTATTTCTGTGCAGCCCTCCGATTCCATGTAAGGCAGTGAGTTCTGAATCCAGGAGTCAATACTGGGAATGGCATTGGCACGCTGACCAGTGTATATAGACCCAGCAAGTGAGGAGCTGTAACATTGAAATGAATCTGGATCTCCCTGTACACCAGTCACTGGAAGCAATATTTCAGGAGCAGCAAGGAGGGAGGAAGATAACTGCTGTATTCACCTTCATTTCAGGGGGATTTGAGTACGGGAGTAAGAGTATCTTACTGCAGCTGTACAGGGTCTTGGTGAGACACCATCTAGAACATTGTGCAGCATTGTGTGCAGTTTTGGTCTCTGTTCCTAATAAAGGACAAACCTGACATTGAGGGAGAGCAGTAAAGGATGAACAGACTGATCTCTGGGATGACAGGAATTGTTATGGGATCTGAGTTTTGGGGGACTGGACTTTTGTTCCATGCGGTTTAGGAAAATGAGTGGAGATCTCAGTGAAATATATAACACTCTGGGCGAGACAGATTGGAAGCAGGGATGATAATTCCCCTGGGTCGGATGTCTAAAGCAAGGGGCCACAGTATCATGTACAGACAGGCCGCTTTGCATTGAGGTGAGAATAAATGTCTGCACTTTGAGACTGGCGAACCAGGGGTACTCTCTCCCAG
>NW_025157893.1:0-1486 GCF_004010195.1 Chiloscyllium plagiosum
CAGTGAGTGCCCCTTACCCTGCTGAATACACACTGACTCTGTAGTTAGAAATCAAGTGACTCTTCTCCTGCTGAATAAACACTGACTCTGTACGGTTACACAGTCAGTGACCCTAATCCTGCTGAATAAACACTGACCCTCTGCAATTACACAGTGAGTGACCCTTACCCTGCTGAATAAACACTGACTCTGTACAGTAACACAGTGTGTGATCCTTGCCCTGCTGAATAAATACTGACTCTGGACAGTGACACAGTGAGTGACCCTTACCCTGCTGAATAAACACTGACTCTGGACAGTGACACAGTGAGTGACCCTTACCCTGCTGAATAAACACTGACTCTGTAAGGTTACACAGCGAGTGACCCGTACTTTGCTGAATAAACACTGACTCTCTACAGTTACACAATGAGTGACCTTTACCCTGCTGAATAAACATCGACTCTGTACAGTGACACAGTGAGTGACCCTTACCCTGCTGAATAAACACTGACTGTGTCCGGTCACACAGCGAGTGACCCTTACCCTGCTGAATAAGCACTGACTCTGTACGGTTACACAGTGAGTGACCCTTATCCTGCTGAATAAACATTGACTCTGTACAGTTACACAGTGAGTGTCACCTACCCTGCTGAATACACACTGACTCTGTAGTTAGAAATCAAGTGACCCTTATCCTGCTGAATAAACACTGACTCTGTACAGTTACACAGTCAGTGACCCTAATCCTGCTGAATTAACACTGACCCTCTGCAATTACACAGTGAGTGCCGCTTACCTTGCTGAACAAACACTGACTCTGTACGGTGACACAGTGAGTGACCCTTACCCTGCTGAATAAACACTGACTCTGTACGGTTACACAGCGAGTGACCCGTACTTTGCTGAATAAACACTGTCTCTCTACAGTTACACAATGAGTGACCTTTACCATGCTGAATAAACATTGACTCTGTACAGTTACACAGTGAGTGACCCTTACCCTGCTGAATAAACACTGACTCTGTACGGTTACGCAGTGAGTGACCCGTCCTGTGCTGAATAAACACCGACTCTGTACGGTTACACAGTGAGTGACCCTTACCCTGCTGAATAAACACTGACTCTGTACGGTTACACTGTGAGTGACCCTTACCCTGCTGAATAAACACTGACTCTGTACGGTTGCACAGCGAGTGACCCTTATCCTGCTGAATAAACACTGACTCTGCACACCTACACAGGGAGTGATTCTTACCCTGCTGACTAAACACTGACTCTATGCAGTTACATAGCGAGTGACCCTTACCCTGCTGAATAAACACTGACTCTGTACGGTCACACAGCGAATGACCCTTCCCCTGCTGAATAAACACTGACTCTGGACAGTTACACAGTGACGGAGATTACCCTGCTGAATAAACACTGACTCTGTACTGTTGCACAGTGAGTGTCCCTTACTCTGCTGAATAAGCACTGACTCTGTACAGTTACACAACGAGTGACC
>NW_025157894.1:0-1486 GCF_004010195.1 Chiloscyllium plagiosum
TAGCATCAGAATTGAGAGACTGCCACACGATTAGAGGGTCAGTACTGAGAAATCGTAGGTCTATCAGAGGGTCAGTACTGAGGGACTGATGAACTGTGAGAGCTTGAACACTGAGGGTGTGACCCCACTAACAATTCTGTGAAGACAGAATTGTGTGAATGCGTTATTATCAGAGCATCCATCCTGAGGCAGTGCCTTATAATCCAGGATTCTGAATTGAGGACGTGAGACGTCATTGCTGGTTAAGTACTGAGCTATTCTATCATGGGTAAGTTCTGAGGGAATGCCTCTTTGTCACAGCGACATTCTGAGGCAGTGTCCTTTTGTCAGAGGGTCAATACCGAGCCGCTGCCTCATTGCATGGCGATCATAACTGTGTTGAGAGGTTCAGTACTGATAGTGTTGCACAGTGAGAGAGCTACTACTGTGGGAGCCCTCACCATCAATACGGAGTGAGTACCTTATTGTCAAAGGCTCATTCCTAAGTGCATCATTGTCATTGTCAGACAATCTGTTCTGTGGCAGTGCCTTACTGCAATGGGGTCAGAAATGAAGGAATGCTGCATATTTAAAGGCTCAGTACTGAGGTATTGCAGCACTGTCAGAGAGTCAATGCTGAAGCCGTAGCTGATAGCCAGAGGCTCAGTCCTGAGGCAGGGCCCTGTTGTCAGAGTCAGTCCTGATGGAAACCCTCATTGTTGCAGGGTCAGTCCTTACGGAGTGCCTCATTTCAGCAGGTCAGAGTTGAGGGTGTGCCTCTTAATTAGATGATCAGAACTGGGGTATTGCTGCTTAATCAGAGGGTCAATACAGAAGAGTTGCCTCATTGTCAGAAGTTAAAAATCACACAACACCAAGTCATAATCCAACAGGTTTATGTGGAAGCACTCGCTTTCAAAGTGCTGCCCCTTCATCAGGGGGTGTTCACAATCAACTGATAAAGAAGCAGCCCTTCGAAATCTAATGTTTCCAAATAAACCTGTTGGACTATAACTGGTGTTCTGTGATTTTTAACTTTGTCCATCCCAGTCCAACACCTGCACCTCCAAATCGTCATTGTCAGAAGGTCAGTTCTGAGGGAGGTCCTCATTATCAGAGGGTCAAGATTGTGGCAGTGCCTTATTGTCAGAAGTTCACTCCGACGTGAGTGCCATTTTGATAGAGGGTTCGTTCTAAGACAGTACCTCAATGTCTTGCGGTCAGAACTGAGGGAGAACTATATGATCAGAAGGTGAGTCCTGAGGTATTGCAGCTCTGTCAGAGGGTCAGGTCTCCGGGAATGTGTTATTATTAGAGGGACAATACTGACACAGTGCCTTACTCTGAGAGGCTCAGTATTTAGGGAGTGCCACCCATTCAAACGTTCAGTGCTGAGGTGGTGTTACACTGTTAAAGGGTGAGTTCTGTGGAAGCTCCTCACCTGCAGATGGTCAGGATGGAGGCAGTGCCTCATTGTCAGAGGGTGTATTCTGAGGCAGTCCCTCAC
>NW_025157895.1:0-1486 GCF_004010195.1 Chiloscyllium plagiosum
AATTTGGACAAATTGCTAAGTTACTTTCCACAACAAAATCGAAATGAACTGAAAAAATTGTTGCTATCAAATGGGGAGATATGCGGAAGTACTCTGGGAAGTGCTGATCCAATTATGCATGATTTAAAGGTGATGCTTTTCTTATTAAGCAAAATTCTTATGGGCATAACCCTCAAAAGTTGGCATAGGTTCTGAAGGAGATACAGGACATGCTGCAAGATGACATAATCGAAATCAGTTACAGTAACTGGAGTTCACCCATAGTCATGGTTCCAAAGCCAGATGGAAACCAACGGGTATGTGTGGACGACCGAAAATGCAACGCCGTTACAAAGACTGATGCGTATCTAATTCTACAGTTGGAGGACTGCGTCGAAAACGTGGGCCAAACAACTTACATTTCTAAGTTGAACTTTTGCAAAGGCTACTGGCAAGTAGTTCTGTTAGAAATTGCTAAGGGGATTTCGGCTTTCATAACGCCAAATCGACGATTTCTCTTCAAAGGTATGCCATTCGGTATGAAAAACTTTCCAGCCACGTCTCAGTGACTGATAAAAAAAGGTTGTTTTCGGATTATCTAATTGTGTGGTGTATATTGATGATGTGGTGACTTTTAGTCAGTCACAGAAGGAACATTTACAGCATTTCTCAGAATTGTTTGAGAGACTTCCGAAGGCAAGCTTGGTGGTAAATCTAGCTAAGACTGAATTTGCCAATGCCCATTACACTTTCCTGGGCCATTATATTGTACATGGACAAATGGCCTCACGGAATGCGATGACGAATGTAATTGGGGAATTTCCCACACGGTCAATGAAATAAGGTACACTCTAGTTCCTTGGAATCGAGCGAAGTTTACTGAAAACTTGTGCCAAATTTTAGAATAGTTAAAAAAAAAGGCAAGACGTTTCAGCAGTCAGGGAATACCAAAAGACGTTTGACAGACTACAAACCATGTTAACCACTGCCACCGTATTAGCCATACTGGATTGCAGGAAGCCTGTCAATGTGACTGTCGATGCCAGTGATGTGGATGTTGTTGTGGTTGTCCTGCAGGAGGATGACGAGGGCATAGAAAACGAACAATTTTCCAAGAAGCTGAACTATCATCAAGAGAAGTATTCAAGGGTGGAGCAAGAGAATTTAAGATTCGGGTGTTTTGACAACTAACTGGATTTTGGAAGGATTTTAAATATGAAGCCAACTTTTGGCATTGATGGTTCAATTTTTAAGGGTGGGGGGAGGTGTCCCAAATATGGTTACATTCTCCTAAAAACACTTTTGTTTCCTCAAGTATACTATGAACAAGTTTGTTTTGTTTTTCAGAAAGGTCGTAAATATTTTTCAGTTCCGATTAGTCTGGTTTGGTACAGAAATTAAAGGGATGCCTTTTTGTTTTTATATAAACACATGAGACTTCAGGCCAAAGTGGTCATGTTTTAGAAACTATCTATATAATGAAAGGGGAGTGGTCAGCTCTGTAGTT
>NW_025157896.1:0-1486 GCF_004010195.1 Chiloscyllium plagiosum
TACAAATTAGAAGCTGAAGAAGGCACCTCAGTCTCTCCAGAATGCTATTCCATTCATGGGACCATCCTAAATCTTGCTGCTCACCAGTCTTTCCAACACCTGATAAAATTGAATACGATTGTTCAACGAAAGAATGGTGAACCTTGGGAGTTCTCCGCCACAGAAATAGATTGAGGTCAAAGCATTAAATGATTTCAAGAAGGAGATAGATTCGTTCAATCCTTAAAAAAAAATGTGACAGGTATGTGGGGAAAAAGGCAAGCAGGGTACAATATTGGTTAAAAGTCTTGAAAACATTGAATGGGGCATGATTTGTAAGTTTGCACATGACACCAAAATTGGTGGTATAATTGGCAGTGAAAGTTATCTAAAAGTACAACGAGATCTTGATCTGCTGGGCCAGTGGGTTGAGGAGTGGCAGATGGAGTTTAATTTAAATGAATATGATGTGTTGCTTTTTGAGAAGATAAATCAGGTCACAACTTACAGAATTAATGGTAGGGCATTAGGTAGTTTTGT
This sequence comes from Chiloscyllium plagiosum, assembly GCF_004010195.1. NCBI lineage: Eukaryota > Metazoa > Chordata > Chondrichthyes > Orectolobiformes > Hemiscylliidae > Chiloscyllium > Chiloscyllium plagiosum. Next base: position 520 of record NW_025157896.1, read on the forward strand.
CGAACAGAGACCTGGGGGTTCAGATATACGATTCTTACAGAGTTAATGGTAGGGCACTGGGTAGTGATGTTGAACAGACGGAAGTGGGGGATCAGACTCATAGATTCATGAAAGCATTGTCTCAAGTAGCTAGCATATTGAAGGTGTTTGGCACATGTGCCTTCATTGGTCAGAGCATTGAGTGCAGCGGTTAGGGCTTCGTTTTGTAACTGTACCAGACATTGGAATGAACTGCCAGGAGAAGTGGTAAATGCAGAGATAGGTACAACATGTAGAAGGCATTTGGACAGGTGCAGGAGCTGGATAGGTTTGGATGGATATGGGCCAAAGGGAGACAAATGGAATTAGTTTAATTTGGCTACTCTGGTCAGCATGAATGGGCTGGACCAAAGGAACTGTTTCTGTGCTATATGACTTTATGACTTTCTGACTTTATGGTGGAGTAGGCTTAAAGTTGGAAGCTGGTGAGCTAGTGAGGGGATAGATTGGGAATGTGGGAGGGTTTGGGCTGGTAGGTTGTGAGGTGTTGGGTGGCTGCTGGGTAAGCTTGCATGCAACCTGTCTGGCAGGGTGGCATCAAGGCAAATGGTAATGGTCACAAGGATAATTTGTGGAATTGTGTTTGGTAGGTGAGGGATATTTGAGCTGAAATGTAGGAGGTCTGTCTTTGCAAAGCTTGTTAGTGGTGAGATTGGCAGGGTGCCAGGCTGGTTAGTGGTGAGATTGGCAGGGTGCCAGGCTGGTTAGTGGAGGGATTGGCAGGGTGCCAGGCTGGTTAGTGGAGAGATGGGCAGGGTGCCAGGCTGTTTCAGGGGGTGGAAGGTCACTGTAATGAAGTAGTAGGTGGACGTGATTTCAAAATGCAAAGCTCAGAGTCTGGCAAAATGGCAGGTGGTAAAGGACAGATGTGAGAGGAGCTAGGATGCAAAGTGCACAGGTTGACTTGGGTAAGTTGAGATGTCAGTGA
>NW_025157897.1:0-1486 GCF_004010195.1 Chiloscyllium plagiosum
GGCTACATTTGAAGATGATACAATGATAGGGAAGGGACAGCTAACGTCGAAGAGACAGGAAGGCTCAGGAATGAGTTGGACAGGTTAGGATAATGGGCTAAGAAGTGTAGATGGAGTACAAAGTTGGTAATTGGGGGAACATGCACTTTAGTAGGAAGATAACATGGTCTACTTTCTAAATGGGGAGAAATTTCAGACATCTGGAGTGCAAAGGGACTTCGGAGTTCTACTGCAGGATTCTCTCAACGTAACCTTGCAGGTTGAGTCAGTAGTTAGGAAGGTAAATGCAATGATGGCATTTATTCTGAAAGGATTTGAATGTAAAAGCAGGGACGTACGTCTGAGGCTCTATAAGGCTGTTGTCAGACCATATTTGGAGTATTGTGCGCTGTTTTGAGCCCCATATCTCAGGAAGGATGTGCTGGCCTTGGCAGGCGTTCAGAGGAGGTTCACGAGAATAGCCCCAGGAATGAAAAAGCTTAACATATGAGAACGTTTGAGGACTCTGGGTCTGTTTCGGATGGAGTTCAGAGGGATGTGGGTTGATCTAATTGAAACGTACAGAATACTGAATGGTCTGGACAGTGTGGATGTTGAGAAGATTTACATTGGTAGGAGACTCTACGACCCAAGGACACAGCCTTAGAGTAAAGGGAATACCTTTTAGAATGGAGATATGGGGAAATGTCTTTAGCCAGAGAGTGCAGAATCTATGGAATGCATTTTCACAGAAGGCAGTGGATGTTAGGTCATTGAGTATATTTAAGACAGAGATAGAAAAGTTCTTGAGTATCAAAAGGATCAAGGCTTACAGGGAGAAAGCAGGACAATGTGGTTGAGAAACCTGTCAGCCATAATTGAATAGTGGATCAGACTCGATGGGCTGAATGGCCTAGCTTCTGTTCCTATATCCGATTATCTTATGGTCGTAAGCCGCAGCCGATTGCTAACTCTCTAATACTTTGACCCTCCTGACAGCAAAGTGCAAGAGTCAAAAATACCTGAGTCATCTTTAGCAAACATGGAGGATTCCTGCTGCGGATTCATGGGAATCGCTCCACTGCTTGAAGGAAAGGAAATTCTGCCAAATCCAACTGTTCCAGGAAGAAGTCTCATACCTGCAGTTTGTTTGAGTAGAATAATATCGGAGACAGAATAGCAGTTGGGACACATTATCACTTTTCCATTTGATATGAGTTCAACTACTATGAAACTCTGGAAACCTTTCCTTATTCTTTTTCATCTTAAGACATGTGCGTTCGTGTATGTGTCTGTACGTGTGTGACTCTGTGTCTCACATTTGTCGGGAAAATGACCAGTGGAGTAGAGAGGCTGGTTAATGAAACAGTGACCCTCCAACAGTGGTCGGAGCAGGAATGAGAATTTCTCACTGGGCTGTTCAAATGGTCATTCTATTCCCCCGAAGCTTCATCCCAAGATGGCAGCTCAACATCACCACTTCTTTCGTAATTCGACATGGTCCATA
>NW_025157898.1:0-1486 GCF_004010195.1 Chiloscyllium plagiosum
TATGACCAGTGGTGTCGCACAAGGATCGGTGCTAGGTCCACAGTGTTCAATCAATTACATAAATGACTTGGATGCGAAGGTAAGAGGCATAGTTCCTAACTGGAAGATTGTTAAAGTTGAAGGTGCGGTCGAGAGCGAAGATGCTTACCTCAGAGTACAACAGGATCTTGATCAGATGGGCATCTGGGCTGAGGAGGGGCAGATGGATTTTAATTTCGATAAATGTGAAGTGCTGCATTTTGGGAAGGCAAATTAGGGCAGGACTTGTACACTTTATGGAATGGTCCTGTGGAGTCTTGCTGAACAAGGGGACTTTGGAGTGCAGGTTCATAGTTCCTTGATAGTGGAGTTGGAGGTAGAAAGGATAGTGAAGAAGGCAGTTGGTATACTTTCCTGTCTTGGTCAGAACATTGAGTAAAGGAGTTGGAAGGTTCTGTTTTGGCTGCTCAGGACATTGGTTAGGCCACGTTTAGAATGCTGTGTTCACTCCTGGTCTTCCTGATGAAGGAACGATGCTGTGAAATTTGAAAGGGTTCTGAAAAGTTTTATGAGGATGTTGCCAGTGTTGGAGGATTTGAGCTGTTGGGAAAGACTGAATCGACTGGGGCTATTTCCACTGGAGCATCGGAGGCTGAGGGGTGACGTTACAGAAATTTTTAAAATTAAGAGGGGCACGGAGAGGGTGAAGAGCTCTAGACCTTTCCCCTGTGTGGGGGATTACAGAACTGGAGGCATAGGTTTAAGGAGAGGGAAAAGATTAGGGAGTGATCTAAGGGGGAGAATGTTCATGCAGATGGTGGTGTGTGTATGAAATGCGCTGCCAGAGGAAGTGGTGGATGTGTGTACTCTTACATTTAAAAGGCACCAGGATGGATATTTCAATAGGAAGCGTTTGGAAGGAAATGGGCGAAATGCGAGCAAATGAAACTGGATTAATTGAGGATATTTGGTCTTAATAGAGGAGTGGGACCGAAGGGTACTGATCAGCTCCATGACTCCTTGATTCTACTTGGAGCATTGCATGGCAACGAGGCCAGTCCCATCCTTCACAACACCGGGAACTGGTAGAATCTCAGTACGGAGTGACACTTGGTGTTTGTGTACCGAGGGGCTATGCACAGCTTGATGCAACCCCACACAAAGGAGGGGGGGGGACATAATGTTGAGGGCGATGTTGGGTATGTTCGCATACTACATTCGCGTGGCGCCTGCCCCATCCATTGTGCCGTCGCCACGTTGTGACCACTTCCGAAAACCCAAAACTTGATTCTGCACCAATTCACACGCAGCCGCCCTCACACGCTCCTGAACACTTTCCCCAATTCGAACCACTCCACCCCCGCCCCACCCCCAACAACAGGACTACCGTAGGAATGATAATTTAAACTTATCCTGCAGTTAGAAACCAGGGGCTCTCGAGTTTGAGACACTGTTACCGCCACCTTTGTGTGGAATTGTATCTGTCTCTCTGTTCTTGTCTCTGTTT
>NW_025157899.1:0-1486 GCF_004010195.1 Chiloscyllium plagiosum
GGCTAAAGTCAACACAAAGATCTCGGTCAACACCCCAGCTGTTTCCCCCATTGCCTCCCTCGGTTTCCTGGTATAGGTGAACATATCTACCCTAAATGTTTCTCAAGACCTCCAAAACCACCACCTTCCTAATGTGGAAATGCCCAGTGGTAATCAAACAATGAGGAGACACAATACAAGTTGAAAGGTACAGTTTTTAAGGTCGTGAATAAAGGACATTTTTTTTTTGTTTCTTTTAGTCATTTCAGGCAAAATTGAGCATTCGATAAAGCACATGGGATTTTTGTTTTTTTTTCAGTAGATCTATTCTGAACAGATGAAAGTAAGTTACACCTACCCTATATATAATTGCCTCAGTTACTTCCCTCCCTAAACCACACCACCTCTTTATTCCATTTTCCTCCCTTAAGCCTCGAGGTATTACGCTCTTTGATCAAGATTCTGCTGTAACGTTGCTCTCAGTGACTTAAGCCAAACTCAAGGCTGCAGAACCCCTCTTAAAAACCTTAAAGCATTTAAAGCAAAGGCATCACATTAAGAAATTCTTGTGCTTGGATCAAACATGTATCGCCATACTTTATTGTTGTGGAATGACCATCCAGTTTTTCCTGAAATAATAGCAAAGGAAGAGCGCCTTCACCACACAGACTACAAAGGTTAAGAACAATCCCTTTCATCATTTGCCCAAAGGAGAACTGGGCATTAACTACTTTATACTGGGTTTGCTTTTCCACAAAGCAAAACTGAAATTTAAACAAGCCCTGAACATGCAAAATTTATTAAAAGACCATAAAGTTCTAATGAACCATAGAATTTGCTCAGCTTTATAACCGGATTATAAATTGCTGGGTTTGTCCTCCTCCATATCATCAACAGGAGCCACTTATGCCATAGTGTTTACAAAGCAATAAACAAAGCCTGAAGACAAATGAAGAAATATTAAGTCAGATGGCATACAGTGGAGATAAGTGCGAAAATTTGAAGAAGTGTTTTAATGAAATTGCAGCTACCTCTCCATCTGCACTGCAGCAGAAACTGCTGTAATTAAGTTAAGATGGAAATTGGATAAACACCAGGATGAGACAAAAAGAAATTTAGTTACCTTCGAAGGAACCTCATCTGCAAATCATCATCCAAACTGCCAGAAACTGATCCTTGTTTGGACGTCTTGTAAGGTTTGACAGAGTTCTGTGTGCAAGGTCTGAATAAAAACAAAAACAACATGTTGAAGACTTTGGAAATCTGGAATAACACATAAAAAAAACTCAGGAGAACACCATAACACTCAACATTGTCATGTCTAATCATCAATCTCCAAACTGCTTTCTACTTTATGCCCCCTCTTCATATCCCTTCATGTCCCAAGCATTCAAAACAATGTCCATCTCAGCCTTCAATATTGTTAATAACCTCCCATCCAGACGACTTAAAGATAGAAAATGCCAAAACTTTGTCATTCATTGAATGAAGCAATTTTCTCATCTGG
>NW_025157900.1:0-1486 GCF_004010195.1 Chiloscyllium plagiosum
AAACCTTCTCCTCTCCATGTATCTGCCCAAATAACTTTTACATGGTGTCATTGTACTTTACCATTTCCCTAGCATCTCATTCAAGACGTGCACTATCGTGTGTGTGCAAATTGTTCTCCTCTGATCCCTTTTATGTCTTCCCTCTCTGACCTCACATTTATGCCATCTTGCTATGGACTCCCCTACCCTACAGAAAAGACCTAAGCTATTCGCTTTACCTCAACTCGTCATGGTTTACAAACCTTTATAAAGTCACCTGTCAGGCACCTACACCCAATGGAAATATGACGGACAACGATACAAATATTTCTGCTAGGGTTCCCGCCACTACTTTGCGACAATGTTCTGGGATGCCTTTGTGTTTTAAGACCTCCAGCACCACCTCTTCTGTAATGGGAACTCTTTTCAGGTCATTACAACTTGTTTTCCTTTGTTTCCCAGTCTTTGTCCACAGTACGTTCTGACATGAAATATTCATTTAGGATCTCGTCCATCTCCTGTGGTTCCACACATGGATGACCTTACGGAAATTTGAGGTGCCCTATTGTCTTTCCAGTTGCGAATTTGTACTTTATTCTGTAGAGTTTCTTTGGATTGTCCTTACATTTCTCTGCCAAAGCTATCTCGTCCCTCCGATTTCTTTTTCCAGCTTAACAAGCCTACCCTTCTAAGTCAAACCCTCCAGTATCAGTAACATCTTCGTCAATCTTTGCTCCATTTACAGTTTCAGAAATTGCTTCCTGAAGCCGGAGGATCGGAATTCTATGCAATACTCCATCTAGAGACCAGCAATGTATTATACAGCCGTATCATGATGTACCAACTCATGTACTCATTGGTCTGACCCATGAGGGGTGGTGGTACCAAATTCTGCTTTCAACACCATGTCCACTTCCAAGGAACAATATAACTCCATCCCATAGTCTCTCTCTGTTTGATAACACTTCCCAGGGCCCTACCGTTAACTGTGTTTGTCCTCCCTGTTTTTTCTTCACAAAATCCAATACCTGAATTAAACTCCATCTTTCATTCCTTGACCCACTGGTTCAGTTGATCAAGATAAGCTTCAATAACTGTATTTCCTGCCCGCTTTAATACTAATTTTGGTATCCACGAACTCATTAACAATGACTTTTACACTCTGAAACATATCGTGCATATAATTGATGCATTAAAGTGAATCCACCACTGGTCATAGGCTTCCAGGGTGAAGAACAACCATCGCCAACCACCCTCTGTCTCCTCCAGTCAATGCAATTTTGTGTCCGTTCGGCTAGCTCTCCCTGATCCCATGTGATTTAACCTTACTAACTCGTGTACCACACCCAATCCCGTCAAAGGCCTTGCTGACGTCAGTATAGACAACATTTACTGCTCTGCCTTCATTTTTCTTCTCGGTCAACTCTTCAGCAAAACCAATCATGGTTGAGGGACGCTATTTTATCTACACAATGCTGTGCCGACTATCCCTAATCAATCATTGCCT
>NW_025157901.1:0-1486 GCF_004010195.1 Chiloscyllium plagiosum
TCCAGGGACCAACGAAAGGGAAAAAGGGATCCGTTCACTAAGTGGGGTATCACAGCAAGGCCACCCATTGGCATAGCCTCCGATTTTGAAAAATTAATTTTATAGCCTGAGAATGCGCTAAATGTATTAATAACTTGGATTAAGCGAGGTACTTACATCAGAGGATTACTGAGGAATAGAAGAACATCATCTGCATAAAGGGTAATTTTATGTTTACCTGTACCAATCCTCGGGGCCATTATATTAGGATCAGCTCCTATAGTTCTGCTAGTGGTTCAATTATTAGCGTGAATAACAATGGCGAAAGAGGACATCCCTGACGGCAGCCCCTACCCACACTGAAGCTATCCGAACCTAATTCATTGGTAACCACAACTGCTTTGGGATCACTATAAAATGTTGAGACCCATTTGGTAAACACCTGTCCAACGCCAAACCTTTCCAATGTGTAAAACAAATATAACCATTCAACCCTATCAAATGCCTTTTCCGCAACTAGTGAAACTACTACTCCTGGTATCTTTCCCTGATGACAGGCTTGAATCATATTCAAAACCCTTCTGATATTAATGGATGATCTACGGCCCTTAATAAACCCCGTCTGATCCTCCTTTATGATATGTGGCAGCACCCTTTCTAGTCTCAATGCTAACATTTTAGAAAGGAATCTAAAATCTACATTTAACAAGGATATTGGTCTGTATGATGCACAATCTTCTGGATCCTTTCCTTTTTTAAGGATAAGAGAGATATTTGCCTCTTTCAGCAAAGGCGGGAGACAGCCCTGACGATATGCATAGTTATACATTTCCATAAGTGGACCAGTCAATATTTCTGTAAATTCTTTATAGAATTCAGCTTGAAAACCATCTGGGCCCGGTGCCTTACCGCTCTGAAGTTGCCTGATTGCGTCAAGTATTTCTTGACTGTTAGGAGAGCACTTAAGACCGATACCTGTTCCGGAGTTAGGCCCGGAAAGCTCAAATTTTTAAAAAATGATTACATCCTCCTAGTCCTGTCTTCACAATCATGCGATTTATATAACTCAGAATAAAATTCTCTAAAGATTGCATTAATCTTTTTATGATCATGAGTCAAAATACCTGTACTTTCCTTGATAGACGTAATAGTTTGAGGGGCCTTTTTTTTCTTTGCAAGAAATGCTAAGTATCTACCCGGTTTGTCGCCAAATTCATATAACCTTTGTTTTGCAAATAATATGTCCCTCTTAGCCGTTTGGGTAAGCGTAGTGTTTAGAGATGTCCTAAGAACCGTAATCCTTTGCAATTTAATAATAGAAGGTCTATCAGTGTATGCTGTTTCAGCTGCTTTTAAGCGAGCTTCAAGCAGACGCTGTTGTTCTCCCTTCAATTTTTTCTGGGTTGCTGAGTAGGAGATGACCAAACCTCGCCTGTAAGCTTTGATGGTCTCCCACATCATTGATGGGTTGCTTGCCGTACCTAAATTAATTTCTAAAAAACTTTTA
>NW_025157902.1:0-1486 GCF_004010195.1 Chiloscyllium plagiosum
CGTCTAACCCTATGACCTCATTTGATGACTCTTGAGGAGTATCCTCTCTAAGCACTGTTTTCTGCCCTCCCTGTTGAAAAAGACAACTCCTCCTCCTCACTTACTTGCCTTTCTGTCACGCCTGTACCTTTTGCATCCTGGAACACTGAGCTGCCAGTCCTGCCCTTCTCTCAGCATGTTTCTGTTATGGCTATAATATCTTAGTCCCCAGAACCAATCCATGCTCTGAACTCGTCTGCCTTCCCAGTCAGATCTTGTGCGTTGAAATAAATATCCTTTAAACCAGAATTCTTTTCCCTCCCTTGAATGTTTCTGTTATGGCTATAATATCTCAGTCCCCAGAACCAATCCATGCTCTGAACTCGTCTGCCTTCCCAATCAGATCTTGTGCGTTGAAATAAATATCCTTTAAACCAGAATTCTTTTCCCTCCCTTGACTGTGCCCCAGGATATCCTGAATAGGAACCTTGCTCTCGGTGGCGGATGTATTTTCCTCTGACTGGCCGATGGTCCCTCTCTTATTCAGAATCCCAATCCCTTGGCAAATTAGATTAAGCCCTCCCAGGTAATACTAACAAATCTCTCCCCCGCCCCCCAAAAGTTGCTAGTACACCTCTGGTTCAAGTTCAACCCGCCCCCCTTGTCCAGGTCACCTCCACTTCAGAAGAGATCCCAATGATCCAAGGCGTGAAAACCCTTCCCTCTCCACCACTACTCAGCCACGTATCCATCTGGCCTATCTTTCTATTCCCATATTCTCTGGCTTGAGGCACTGGGAGAATCTGGAGCTCACTACCCTTGTAGTCGTGCTTTTTACCTTCTTACCTAACTCCCGATACTCACTTGACCGGAACCCATCCAACTGTATCTATGCCATGTGTACTGATGTGCACAATTACCACTGGTTGTTCACCCTCCCCCTGGAGAAAGGGGCAAAACCTGACCTCCCCTTGAGGAACACGGTAGGGAAAGGGACTGAGGTGTTAGTTGGGGAGCACTTTGACAAAATGACACAATAGTATTAGTTTGAAAACAGTTATGGTAAAGGACAGGCCTGGTCCTTCAGTGAAACATCAAAACTGGCTTGCCCCAATCCAGAAGGTATCGGTCAAGAGCTTTTAACAGTTGATTGTGGAGACGATTTGCAGTTCAGGGTGAGGATATTTCTGTTCGTGTGAAGGACAATGCTGATAACAAGTAGAAAATTCTGGATGACTGGGGATATTGAGGTTCTGGTCAAGAAAAAAGTAGTCCAGGTCGTATATGGCCAGCTGGATTCCTCGAAGAACATTGCGGGTACAGTAATATACTGAAGAGGGAAAGCAGTAGGGCAAACAGGAAACCTGAGAAAACTTTGGCTGATAATGCTGAGGAAAATCCAAAGTGATTCTACATGAATACTAACGACAGAAGATTAACTAGGGACAGAATGTGTCCCCTTGAAAATCAATGGGGCAATCCATATGTGGAACCAGAGATGGGTGAG
>NW_025157903.1:0-1486 GCF_004010195.1 Chiloscyllium plagiosum
TTGGCCTATAATATCTTTGAAAATCTTTATGGTGCATTAATAATTACCTATCCTTTGCTTATGGCCTGTTTTCCCCTCTTTCATATATTTGAAAATCAGTCTGTGAAATTGGCCTACAGTAAGCAGTGCAGGAACTTGCTGTTGTTGGCCTGTGGTCAGCATTAGAGTGAGGCACTCTTGGGGAAATGGAGGGTGGAGAATATACCCAACATTGCCCTCTTCCTGATGATCATCTTTGAATCAAGCTGTGCATAGACCCTCATACATAAACAATGTGTTAACTACGATGTTCTAGTTGTCCCTGGTGTTGCGAGGGATGAGTCTGGCCCACTTTACTGGATTTGCTCTAAGTCGCTGGACCATATTATTCCAATTGTCCTTTGTGGAAACCTTTGCAAAGGAAAATGCATTTGATCACAAATCCATTAGGCAATGATCAGTGCATCATGTTCTCCAGACCCTGCAGGCAAAGGGGAGAATAAATCCCGTTGGGTTGCTCCCTACATAGTCTGTTATTTGACAGAATGCCTTATTGCCAGAATTTTTCAACAAACACCAAGATGTGACTTGGCTGGTAGTGAGAAGGGCAGGTCTGTCACACCTGGTCTTCCTGCGTCCTGCACACTGGTTGCAATGGTAAAGAGACTGTCATGCATCTCCTGGATTGTTCTTCTGCAAAGAATGTTGGGGAAGAAATGCAGTAGGTTTTGCTGAGGTTTGTTCTGAACAACTGTGATGCAGCATTCTGCTCTATGGGCTGTTCTCTGGGATGCACACAAAGGTCCTGGAGGAGTATCAGCTTGGTCAAAGATGTCCTTTAGTCTCCTCTAAAATTTGCTGGTCTTCCAGTACAGAGTTAACTTCGACAGTGTTATAACTGGCATGTTCCAAGGTCCAAGAGTGTGTGCTGAGAGGCACACTAAAGCTTGTCAGTTGCTGCCAAAGTATAATGGGGAAACGCCACATTCTGAGGTCTTTCTGCCAAAATGTGACAAGGGTCTGTTAAGTTTTGAGATCCCTTCATAGTCTTGATGGGAATGTAAATAGCTTCCTGTCGTTTAGAAAGTGCCTTTTTGTTTTAACTGGAGTGAAGCTCCATTCTGCTATACATTCTGCAAAATTTGTACTGAACTTTTTTTTTGTATTTAGTTGTAGATAATTAAAAAGTATAGTTTTGAAATTAAATAAAAGCCAGTGCCAAGCCATGGCTGTCTTGCCATAGTTGAAAAATACAAGTGACATAATGGAAAGCCTATAAATTCATTGATTGGGATTGGAAGGGGAGGATTTAAGGTTAGGAATGTCAAGCCGAACATTAGACCTGACAACTGCTTGTTAATCAAGAGGGTATGTCTTAATCAGTTGAAGCCTATTGCATCCTCAAGTTTTTACATTACATTACATGACAGTGTGGAAACAGGCCCTTCTGCCCAACAAGTCCACACCGACCCGTCGAAGCGTAACCCACCCATACCCCTACATTTAC
>NW_025157904.1:0-1486 GCF_004010195.1 Chiloscyllium plagiosum
ACGTTGTTGGAGAGGATTGTGGGGGATAGGATTACTTGCAATTGCAGATGCAACTACGGATTAGCGATAGTCAACATGATGTTTTGCACGGGAAGTCATTTCTAACAAAATTGATTGAGTTTTTTGAAGAGATGACAAACAAGTTTAATTAAGGCTGTGTGGTCGACGCTGTCCATACAATGTTCAGCAAGGCATTTGACAGGATTCCACACAACAGACAAGTTAGTAAGTTTGGATCATAAATGGATCCAAGATATGCTCGCCAATCCACTACAAAATTAGAGTGAATGTAGGAGGCAGAGGGTAGTAGACGACTGATTTTCAGACTGGAACCCTGTGACCAATGGTGTAACACAAAGTGCTGAGTCCACTGCTTTTGTCATTTATATAAAGGAAATTGGATGTGAATATTTGCCTGTTTATTATGTTTACAGCAATTGGAGTACAATGGGATCTTGATCAGATGGACGAAGGAGTGACAGATGGAGTTAAATTTTGATAAATGTGAAGTGCTGCATTTTGGAAAGGTAAAGTACGGCAGGACATATACAATTAATGGTGTGGTCCTGGGGAGTGTTGTTGAACAAAAGGGTGCAGGATCATTGTTCCTTAAAAGTGGAGTCGCTGGTCAACAGCGTGGTGAAGAAGGGGTTTGGTTTGCTTGCCTTTATTGGTCAGGACGTTGAGTATGTGAGTTAGGAGATCATATTGCAACTGGGCTGGATGTTGGTAAGTGAACGTTTAGAATATTGTGTCTAATTTGGTTCTCATTGCTATAGGAAAGATGTTGTTAATCCTAAGAGGGCGCAGAAAAGATTTACAAAGGTAGTGCTGGGCATGGAGGGATTGAGCTACAGGGAGGGTCGAGACAGACTGGGGATTGTTTTCTCTGGAGCATCGGAGGCTGAGGCGTAACATTATAGAGGTTTATCAAATCATGAGGAACATGGATAAACTGAATATCTAAGGTCCTTTTCCCAGGATCGGTGAGACCAAAACTATCGGACAAACGCTTCAGGGGAGAGGAGAAAGACTTTAATAGGATAACATTTCCATGCAGATTGTGGTGTGTGTATGGATTGAGCTGTCAGAGAAAGTGATGCAAGCTGCTAAAGTTACAAAATTTCAAATGTTTCTGGATGTGCATATTAATAGGAATGATAAGAATGATCTAGGGCTAATGTTGGTAAATGAGTTGAGATAAGGTTGGGATGTCTGATTTATGTGGACATGGTTCCCTGCTGTACGACACTGTAAGAGAGATGACACGAAATTCTACAAGATCCATTTGAGTGGGGATTTTCTTCCTGAGAGGTATGTGTTGCCTCTCTGTTCACATTTATTCAAACTGAGTTCATTAAGTATTTTACAAAGATTGATTTATGAATAATAGGATAGAGACAGGAAAGTGGGGTTGAGACCAAAACCTGATCAGCCACAATCTTCGTGCCTAGTGGAGAAGGTTCATAATGTCAAACGACCTAAC
>NW_025157905.1:0-1486 GCF_004010195.1 Chiloscyllium plagiosum
ACCACCCCCAACTTTGCCCTCACTGCCATCCACACACAGACCTGTCTTCACCGCCTTCTACACACCTCCCCCAGCCTGGCCCTCACAACCGTCCACACACCGCCCGCATCCTGACCCTCACTGCCATCCAGCACCGCCTCCAGCCTGCCCCCCACCACCGTCCAACACTGCAACCCCAGCCTGACCATCACCACCATTCAATACCGCCCGCTAGCCTGGCCCTCAACCCGTTCACACACCGCCCCCAACCTGACCCTCACCACCGACCACACATCACCCCAGCCTGAACCTCACCACTGACCACACACCACCCCCAGCGTGACCCTCACCAACTTACACACACCGTCTCCAGCCTGACCCTCATCTTCGCCCACACAACATCCCCAGACTGACCCTCACTGCCGTTCACACAACACCCAGCCTGATCTTCATTACCGCCCACACACCGACACCAAATTGACCCCCACCATCGTTCACACACCGACCTTAGCCTGACCGCCCCCTCCAAACACACACCGCGCCCAGCCTGACGCCCGCCGCCGCCCACACACCACCCACAGCCTGAACCCCACTGCCATCCACACACTGCCCTAAGGCTGACACCCACCACCAACCATACATCGACCCCAGCCTGACCCCCACTGCCATCCACACACCGACTCCAGCCTGACCCCCACGGCCATCCACACACCGTCCCCAGCCTGAACCCCAATGCCATCCACATACCACCTCAGCCTGACCCTCACTGCCGTCCACACACCGCCCACAGCCTGACAGTCACCGCCATCCACCCACATCACCCCAGCCTGACTCTCACCACTGACCACACACCACCCCCAGCGTGACCCTCATCAACTTACACACACCGTCTCCAGCCTGACCCTCATCTTCACCCACACAACGTCCCCAGACTGACCCTCACTGCCGTTCACACAACACCCCAGCCTGAACCTCACCACTGTCCACACAGCGCCGCCAGCCTGATCTTCATTTCCGCCCACACACCGACACCAAATTGACCCCCACCATCGTTCACACACCGACCTTAGCCTGACCGCCCCCACCGAACGCACACCGCGCCCAGCCTGACCCCCGCAGCCGCCCACACACCACCCACAGCCTGAACCCCACTGCCATCCACACACCGCCCTAAGGCTGACACACACCACCAACCATACATCGACCGCAGCCTTACCCCTACCGCCATCCACACACCGTCCCCAGCCTGAACCCCACCGCCATCCACACACAAACCTCAGCCTGACCCTCACTGCCGTCGACACACCGCCCACAGCCTGAAAGTCACCGTCATCCACCCACATCACCCCAGCCTGACCCTCACCACCGTCGAACACCGCCAGCAGCCTGGCCTTCATCTCCGTTCAACACCACCACCAGCCTGATCCCCCCTGCTATCCATACACTGCCTCCAGCCGGAGCCTCACTGCCATCCACACACCACCCCCAGCCTGGCCCGAACCGTTGT
>NW_025157906.1:0-1486 GCF_004010195.1 Chiloscyllium plagiosum
AAATTAGATATGCAAATATCGTGGGTGCTGCAGCAATACTGGATGATCTAAAATTGCATTTAAACTGCGTTAACTAAATGATTGCTAATGCTGTGAAAAATAAATTTCATGTTTATATGAGGTAGGTTGAAGAGTATGTTGTGAACCAAAGTAGAGAGCAAGTTATTTCGGGCGTGGTCAGAAGAACTAATTACTTACCGTACTCTGAGGCAGCTTTTGGGCAATCGTGACATTAATATGTTGCATTTTCCACGGCGCCTGCAAGCAATAGAGAATGTTTGAACATTACACTCAAATATCATGGAAACCCGAAGGCTAGAGGGTCAAATGAATTCGAAAAATACAATATGACATTTAGTGTGAGACAAACATTGGCTGTTAATGATAGAAATACTGTAAAGTCTAAAAAATACGTACATATCATTAAATTACAAACACCAAGGTGACTCATTAATGGTTTTCGTAAGAAATTAATGATTGTATTAAATCTAAAGAAGCAGCTTCAGAAAAATTCCAGATATTGCACAAACCTGAACATTCTAAAAATTCCAGATATTGCACAAACCTGAACATTCTGTGAGATTTACTTTTCTGTAAATAAGGACGAAGAAAGTGTTAAGGAAATAAAAAAGAACATGAATACAAACAAAGAGGAAACACAAAGACTGCTCAAATCCATATACCAAGGAAAACAAAAGTAAGGCGAAATGTGGAAATTTGTAAGGTATAGGAGAATTTATTGTGGGGAACAAGGAAATGGCAGAGAAACTAACCAGCTACTTTGCATCTGTCTTCATGGAGAAAGCGCCAGGAAACCTCCAAGTAAAGCAAGTGATCACATGGGAACTAAAGTCAATTCATATTAGCAACAAGGTAATACTTGAAAATTGAGCTAGATTGATCATTGCTAAGTCTGATGGGCCAGATATACTTCATATCAAAATATCAGAAATAAAACGGCATATTAATTGAACTGTCAGTGACGGTGTTTTATTTTCTTGCAGATCCTGCAATGGCCATAGCCATTGTAGATAACTGGAAGGTAGTAAACATGATCCATCTATATACACAGGGAAAAAGAGATAATGTGGAGGACTGCAGACCAATTGATTTGACATATGTAGGGAAAGAGTTGGAATCCATTATATAAGATGTATATTGGGTAGTTAGAAGTGAACAGCAACATTGCAGAGAGTCACAATGCATTTCTGACAGAGACATCATGCCTGACAAACTTCGGAAATATTTGAAGTTGTTTCTTGCAGCATAGACCACAGACAACCAGTGGAAGTAGTGTATTTGGATTTTCAGAAGTCTGGGCGGGCGGGAGAAATTTCTGGCTGTAACAGCTGCTCCTTTTTTGAGGTATTTTAGGTGTTGGAGGTGATTTCCTCGAAGTCCAGTAGCAGCAATTACTGTTTTGTATGCTGTTGCATTGTTTTGGAACTTTGGAAAAAAAACAGTCAAAGCAACAGCAGTTTTAAGA
>NW_025157907.1:0-1486 GCF_004010195.1 Chiloscyllium plagiosum
ATGAAGGGAGAGTGGCCTTGACACCTCTTAAAGGTATTCAATGATAGAAACATAGAAACATTAAAAAATACAGCGCAGTACAGGCCCTTTGGCCCTCGATGTTGCATCGATCCAAGCCCACCTAACCTACAGTAGCCCACTATCCACCATATGCCTATTCAACGCCCGTTTAAATGCCCATAAAGAGGGAGAGTCCACCACTGCTACTGGCAGGGCATTCCATGAACTCACGACTCGCTGAGGAAAGAATCTACCCCTAACATCTGTCCTATACCTACCACACCTTAATTTAAAGCTATGCTCCCTCATAATAGCTGACTCCATACGTGGAAAAAGGTTCTCATGGTCAACCCTATCTAAACCCCTAATCATCTTGTACACCTCTATCAAGTCACCCCTAAACCTTCTTTTCTCCAATGAAAACAGCCCCAAGTGCCTCAGCCTTTCCTCATACGATCTTCCTACCATTCCAGGCAACATCCTGGTATACCTCCTCTGCACCCGTTCCAGTGCGTCCACATCCTTCCTAAAGTATGGCGACCAAAACTGCACACATACTCCAGATGCAGACGCACCAGAGTCTTATACAACTGCAACATGACCTCAGGACTCCGGAACTCAATTCCTCTACCAATAAAAGCCAGTACACCATATGCCTTCTTCACCGCACTATTATCTGGGTGGCAACTTTCAGAGATCTGTGTACATGGACACCAAGATCCCTCTGCTCATCCACACTACCAAGTATCCGACCATTATCCCAGTGCCCCATCTTTTTGTTACTCTTACCAAAGTGAATCACCTCACACTTACCTACATTGAACTCCATTTGCCACCTTTCTGCCCAGCTCTGCAGCTTATCTATATCCTGACACATCCTTCCTCACTGTCAACAACTCCACCGACTTTCGCATCATATACAAACTTGCTCACCCAACCTTCTAGCCCCTCCTCCAGGTCATTTATAAAAATGACAAACAGCAATGGTCCCAAGACAGATCCTTGCGGAACACCGCTCGTAACTGCACTCCAAGATGAACCTTTACCATCAACTACTACCCTCTGTCTTCTTCCAGCCAGCCAATTCCTAATCCAAACCTCCAACTCACCCTCAATGCCATACCTCCGTATATTTTGCAGTAGCCTACCATGGGGATCCTTATCAAACGCCTTACTAAAATCCATATACACAACATCTACTGCTTTACCCTCGTCTACCTCCTTAGTCACCTTCTCAAAGAATTCAATAAGGTTTGTGAGGCACGACCTGCCCTTCACAAAACCATGCTGACTATCCTTGATCACATTATTCCTATCCAGATGTTCATAAATCCTATCCCTTACAATTCTCTCTAAGACTTTGCCCACAACAGAAGTGAGACTCACTGGCCTATAGTTACTAGGGTTATTCCTACTCCCCTTCTTGAACAAGGGAACTACTTTTGCTATCCTCGAGTCTACTGGCACTATTCCTGTAGACAACGAG
>NW_025157908.1:0-1486 GCF_004010195.1 Chiloscyllium plagiosum
TTAGGTGGTAGTGTGGGGGTTAAATTTAAAAAAAAAACAGGTAATAATAAGCACTACTGCACTCAGTTGAAAAAAAAGAAAAGAAAAAAAATTAAAAAAAATAAAAAAATAAAAAAAAATAAAGAGGGGACGACTGTTTTGATCACATAGCACTGTCCTTTGATGTGAAGGGCAGTGCTTGTCACTGGCCACCCGGGTGTTTTCCTATCTTCCTGGGGGTGGAATTTGAATAAAGATTTGTGCACTTTGTGTCTTTCACTGTGTCTCACACCTGCACACACACACCATGGGTGCTGGGGAAAAAATAAGCACAAGAAAAAAAAAAGAAAAAAATATAAAGAGGGGACGAAATTGAATAAATATTCATGCACTTTGTGACTTTCACTGTGTCTCACACCTGCACACATACACACCATGGGTGCTGGGGATAAAATAAGCACTACCGCACTTAAGTGGTAGTGTGTGGGTTAATATTAAAAAGAAAAATAGGTAAAAAAAAAATAAAAATAAAAAAAATAAATAAATAAAGAGGGGACAGCGGCACGGTGGCACAGTGGTTAGCCTCACAGCGCCAGAGACCCAGGTTCAATTCCCGCCTTGGGCAACTGTCTGTGTGGAGCTTGCACATTCTCCCCGTGTCTGCATGGGCTTCCTCTGCGTGCTCTGGTTTCCTCCCACAGTCCAAAGATGTGCAGGTCAGGTGAATTGGCCATGCTAAATTGCTCATAGCTTGCACATTCTCCCCGTGTCTGCATGGGCTTCCTCTGCGTGCTCTGGTTTCCTCCCACAGTCCAAAGATGTGCAGGTCAGGTGAATTGGCCATGCTAAATTGCTCATAGTGTTAAGTGTAGGGGAATGGGTCTGGGTGGGTTGCTCTTCGGAGGGTCGGTGTGGACTTGTTGGGCCGAAGGGGCTGTTTGCACAATGTAAGTAATCTAATCATATCCTGAACAGAGGGACTCAAGGTCAGAAAAAAAAAAGGTTTAAAGAGAAAAAAAATAAAGGGGGGACATCAGGTTAGTGTACTGACTCTGTGCTGTCTGGTGCTACAGTCAGTGTGTTACTGCTGTTGTTGGTTTCTGCTTTTCTTTTGGAGGAGGAGAGCTTTCTCTTTCTTTCCTCTTGTTTAGGGAAGACATTTGTTCTTTTAGTTTTCTTTATTGTTTAAAAAGATATATAAACAGGGGATAAACTAATATAATCAGGAAATTAGAATTTCCTCAGTGAAAAAAAAAATAAAAATATATAACCAGGACGTTAGAATCTCCTCAAAAAATAATAAACAGGGAATACCACAGAGGGTGTCCTTCAAGAAGGAGTACACAGTTTCCACCAAAGCTTTTTTTTTATAATATATTTTTATGAAGAAAAAATAGATTTTTAAATATTACAACAAATACATAACAATGCAATTCAAAACAGTACAAAAATAGTACAAAATTAAACTCAAATAATAAAAAAAATTTCCCAACCCACCCTCCTATAC
>NW_025157909.1:0-1486 GCF_004010195.1 Chiloscyllium plagiosum
TTAAGTTAGAGGAAACCTTCAAGACCAGTAATAGTACCCTTACTGACATAAAACTCACGAAAGAGGAGGGAAGCAACAACGAACTGTCATTACTAGATGTCACAGTAGTGTGAACAGCCAATCGTGACATCACACCGGCGCCTGCAGTAAAACAACACATATTGACCAAATATTGAACTACAGAACCTTTCATCACAACATCCACAAACGAAGCTGCGTCAGAACATTATTCCAACGACCAAACACACACTTCAGCACAGAACGCAATGCAGAACAAAGGAAAAACAAAGAGAATGTATTCAAGAAGACTGGCTACACATTGACCACAGTTCACAGATTTCTCGGCAACAAACTCAAACAAGCAGACAAAACACGTCCAGAAGCCCTAGTCACTCTCCCCACATCAAAAAAACATCTCGGATATGATTGTCAGACTACTCAGACTCCTTGGCATCATGATAGTACACAAACCCACCAACAGACGAAGACAGCAGGTAATGAGCTTGAAAGTCCGTGTACAGATAACAAGCAAAACTAATGTCATTTACAAAATGCCATGCAAGGACTGTGACAAATACTACATTGAACATACAGGCAGACGACTAGCCACCAGAATATATGAACATCAACTGGCCACAAACTGACATGACTCGTTCTCACTAATATCCATACATACAGATAAGGAAGGACACCATTTCCACTCGGGAAATAAAAGCATCCATCTTAGTGAAAGGTCAACAAAGACACGCTAAAGAATTCCTAGAAGCATGGCATTCCAACTGGAAATCTATCAACATTAACTTGGACCTTACTTGCCACCCCCGAGAAAGCGAACAGGGAATGAAATCACCTCAGGCCCAAAGAAACTTAAACATATAAATAGAAAGCAGATATCAAAGCTATGGTTCGTCCGGAGGTTTACTGAGCAGTTTACCTTGTACAGTGATGAAACTTGTGAAAATGAACCTTCCTGCTCTGTGAGCAAACATACATTCAGAAACTCAGTCTGAGCTGCAAATCTTCTCAAAGCTCGCTAACACATATGGACACAATACACTAAAAATGGCCCGAAAATGGGAAATGAATTCCATCCGACAGTGTGCCACCCACGAACAGCTGAACTTCCTGCACGACTGCCTAAGAAAGCAGGTACTGCCTAAATGTCTTCATTACAAACTTCCCCTTAACAGCCAACTAGCTAAAAGTATAGCAGAGCAAAACGGTCGCAGAATGCTTAGCCAAATTTTTAAAGATGCCCACAACAGACTCCGAAAATACAACTGGGACATTTTGCACCAAACATCGCTCATGCAACAGACCATATGTATTAGGCAGCGACAAACACAGCGAAAATAAAAAAAAGAATTTCCAAAAAATCGTAGGCAAACTTATACAGTGTAACAACACTGAAAACACAGAATCATTGATAAAAAATAACGTATCGGTCCAACCATTAACAATCACTGAAAAAGCCATCTTAGTAAGA
>NW_025157910.1:0-1486 GCF_004010195.1 Chiloscyllium plagiosum
AGTTCTATATCCAACTGGGTAATTCTCCCTGTAGTCCATGTGATCTGATCTTGCTAACCAGTCTCCATGTGAAGCAAAATCGAATGCGGAACTGAAGTCCATATCAGTCACATCCAGTGTTCTGCTATCATCAATCCTGTCCGTTACTTCTCAACAAAAACAAAATCAAATTAGTGAGACATGATTATCCACACAACTCTATTTCACTATCCAGATAAAGAGCTTTTGTCCATATCGCCGATTTTCCTGTTCGTCAGCTGCTGTCTGACCTGCTGTGCTTTTCTAGTACCACTCTCATCACGACTCTGATCTCCTGCCTCTGCAATCCTCACTTGTGCCTATCCCTAAGCAGTCCTTGCCTTTCCAAATGCATGTAAATCAGGTAACTCATGATTCCCTCCAACACCATACCCACCGCTGATGTCAGGCTCCCCAATCTATAGTTCTTGGATTTTTCTTTCCATTTTCTTTAATAGCAAAACTTTAGTCAAACTCATGACTTCCAGCATCTCACCTGTGTCTATTGGTGAAAACAACATTTCAGCAAGGGACCCAACAATCACTTCCTTAGCTTCCTACAAATTTATTGGTCCAACTGATCATTACCTGTGAGGAGATTCATTTTTTCACAGCATGTGGTTCTTGAAGGGAATGAAATTCCTGAGGAAGTGATAGATTGTGGGTAAAGTTATAGCATTTAAAACGCATTTGGTTAAGTACAAGAATTAAGCATTAAGTTCAAGAATAAGAAGACATTTGGACAAATCTGGGCCAAGCGCAGGCAGGTGGGACTGGTTTAGTTTGGGATTATGGTCAGCAGGGACTTTATGGGCCGATAGGCCTGTTTGCAAATACCCTGTATAACTCGATGACTCTACGTGTGTTTGCATGTGCAAGTATATGTCTGCATATTTCTGTTCGTGTTGGTCTATTCCTGTGTTTCTATATATGTCTCTGTTAACCTCTGTGTGCATGTCTATCGCTCTGTGCTAGTTACACGTGTTTCTGCATTACTGCGTGGATCACTGTCTGTGCATCTCTGGTCAATGGAAACTCTTCTTGCTTTTGGTGTGAATCACTGAAACTGGGTCAAAACCACTCTCCCTTCCTTTCCCTTTCCCACTTTTCTTTAAAGTGATACAATCCCACACTCTGTTGGTCTGGTTTAGGTCTTTCCCATCCTTTCTCACATGGAAGACTAAAACATTAAAAATTCCAAGTTACTGGAAGTGCATTAAAATTAATCTCATTGCCTTGGAAAGTGGCTCACTCGGAATTGCTTGGATATAATTGCACTGGAAATATACTTTAATGTTTACACTGTGTGCTGTAAATACTACCCAGTGACAAACCATTTCCACATTGCAGAAGGAGCGCAGGCATTTCTGCACATGAACATGTTCCACTCTGAGGGCCTAAGTACAATGACAATCATCTCCAAACCAACCTAGTTTGTGCATGTGCATGTGCGTGTGTGTATGTTCAC
>NW_025157911.1:0-1486 GCF_004010195.1 Chiloscyllium plagiosum
GGGGACTCTCTCAGTATCACCACGAGCACTGTCTATATCACTGGGGACACATCTGTATCACCACGAACACTGTCTATATCACCGGGGACACTCTCTGTGTCGCCACGAACACTGTCAATATAACTAGGGGGACTCACTGTGTCACCACGAACACTGTCTATATCACTGGGAATACTCTCTGTGTCACCAGGAATACTGTCTATATCACTGTGAGCACTCTCTGTATTACCACGAACTCTGTCTATATCACTGGGAACACTCTCGGTATCACCACGAACACTGTCAATATCACAGGGACCACTCTCTGTATCACCACGATCACTGTCTATATCACTGGGAACACTCCCTGTGTCACCACAAACACAGTCTATATCACTGGGGACACTCTCTGTATCACCACAAACACGGTCTATATCACTGGGGACACTCTCTGTATCACCACAAACACTGTCTATATCACTGTGAACACTCTATGTGTCACCAGAAACACGGTCTCTTTCACTGGGGACACTCTCTGTATCACCATGAACAATGTCTATATCACTGGGAACACACTCTGTATCACCACGAACACTGTCAGTATCACTGGGAACACTCTCTGTGACACAAGGAACACTGTCTATATCACTGTGAACACTTTCTGTATCACCAGGAACACTGTCTATATCACTGTGAACACTCTCTGTGTCAGCAGGAACACTGTCTGTATCACTGTGAACACTTTCTGTATCATCAGCAACACTGTATATATCACTGGGAACACACTCTGTGTCACCAGGAACACTGTCTATATCACTGGGAACACTCTCTGTGTCACCACAAACACTGTCTATATCACTGTGAACACTCTCTGTGTCACCAGTAACACTGTCTATATCACTGTGAACACTTTCTGTATCACCAGGAACACTGTCTATATCACTGGGAACACTCTCTGTATCACCAGGAACACTGTCTATATCACTGGGAAGAGTCTCTGTGTCCCCACGAACGCTGTCTATATCACTGGGAACACTCTCTGTATCACCAGGAACACTGTCTATATCACTGGGAAGACTCTCTTTGTCACCACGAACACTGTCTATATCACTGGGAATACTCTCTGTATCACCACGAACACTGTCTATATCACTAGAGACACTCTCTGTGTCACCATGAACACTGTCTATTTAACTGGGGACAAACCCTGTGTCACCAAGAACACTGTCTATATCACTGGGAACACTCTCTGTATCACCACGAACACGGTCTATATCACTGTGCACATCTCTGTATCACCACCAACACGGTCTATATCAGTGGGGACTCTCTCAGTATCACCACGAGCACTGTCGATATCACTGGGGACACATCCTGTATCACCACGAACACTGTCTATATCACCGGGGACACTCTCTGTGTCACCACGAACACTGTCAATATAACTAGGGGGACACACTGTGTCACCACGAAAACTGTCTATATCACTGGGAATACTCTCTGTGTC